>NW_005871627.1:238091-241114 GCF_000147115.1 Myotis lucifugus
AAAGTCCTGCTGTAAAGAAACTCTTTAATTTTGTTTTGTCCTACAAAATCCCTTCCTTCTCTTCTTCTCTTTTTAATGGAATGCCCATTAATCCTTACAGGGTTTAAGAAAATGCCACTATAGCCCTAGCCAGTTTGGCTCAGTGGATAGAGTGTTGGCCTGGGGACTGAAGGGTCCCGGGTTTGATTCAGGTCAAGGGCACATGCCCAGGTTTCAGGCTCGAACCCCAGTAGGGGGCATGAAGAGGCAGCTGATCAATGATTCTCTCTCATCATTGATGTTTCTACCTCTCTCTCCCTCTCTCTTCCTCTCTGAAATCAATAAACATATATTTTTTTTAAAAAAGAAAGAAATGCTACTATAAACTGATGGTCATTTGGGGAGAAGACTAAGATACACAGGCGATCTTTAAAAAAAAATGAGTTTGACCAGTGGGACGGGTGGATTGGGGTGAACAGAAAGGACCCCATAGGCCCCTTCTCAGCATGGTGGTGTGATCTGGGTCACGAGTGGGAAAGAGGGAACGTGGAGATGAGATGTTCTGCCCTGTCCCTTCCTCCAGTCCCCACCGGGCAGGGCAGCCACTCTCACCTCCAATGAGAACAGGCCCCCTGCCAATGGTGACTTCAGGGTCCAGCACCCACGACCTGCTTGAGCATCCTTACGAGGGACACTCAGAAAACACTATCTCTGACCCAAAAAGTCGACAGGACCCAGGTGTAGGTTGAAGGAAACCTGACCATTACATACATGCGAATTTCTCCCTTGTGGTTGAACGAGTCAACATGGGGAACTGTTTCAATGGAAAAGCTGCAGGTTTAAGTAGCCATGATCATGGTATTGCTTACAGTGGAAGGGTGAACTAAGCCCAGAGGAAGAGGCAGGGCCCCGATCCAGGCTGTCGAAGAGACAGCACTACAGTCACTGAGACATTGGGAACAGGAGGATTTGACCAATCGTTTGCATCCTGTGGGCACAACAGCCACTGGGTGAACCCTTGGTTTTCCGACCAGGCAGCCAAGCTCATCACAGATCTTCTAGCAACCAAGAGCCCATCTCTCAACCGGAGTCTCCCCAATCCCGAGGCCCAGTTGTAACTCTGCGGAGGATTAGCTGCTGGTAAGTCAAGAAGTCTGTAGCTCGGTCGGCGTGGCTCAGTGGTTGAGCGCCGACCTATGAGCCAGGAGGTCATGGTTCAATTCCTGGTCAGGGCACATGCCCTTGTTGCGGGTTCGATCCCCAATAGGGGGCGTGCAGGAGGCAGCCAATCAATGATTCTCTCTCACCATTGATGTTTCTATCTCACCCTCTCATTTCCTCTCTGAAATCAATAAAAATATATTTTTAAAAAAGAACTCTGTAAACAGGGGTCCCAGACTCATGATGGGAAGGAGCAGCTTTGGTCTTTTGTGTAGTCCCAAGTACCCCTTCCCCCCAAAACCTCATTAATAGGAAAAGTGAGCTAAGCATTTCTTGTGTCCCCCTCCCTAGTTCATTCTCTGGAAGAGACGAAGACCAATAAAGATCTGATATCCAGCTTGACCAAAATAACTAGGGACGTTTCCAAATTTGGCAGGAAAGGAATGTTTGCAGATTTCATAGGATGATGATGATGATGGTGGTGGTGGAGGAAGGATGGGAGGGGGCCTTGTTCTACCCCAACAGAAACCACAGTTCCCAGGGCAGGAGGGAGGTGCCTTCTGTGAAACAGAGGGATTCCTCCTGGGTTACGTCGAGGGTTCATGGGAGCTGTTCTGTCTGTTTCTAAGAGCAAAGCAGAAATGCGATCGACAACAGGGAGATTACGTCTCATCAACAGGATCGGAGGAAGGGCAAGAGGAGAGGGGATGGTGATTAGCTGTCTGTGTCTTGCCAATTATTATATGCCCTGTTTATGTTTTCAACAAGTGATTTGCCATCCCTGGGCGAGTGACGTGTGAGGGTCACCAAGACAATCCCACAGGCACCAGGAAAACAGCCCCAAACAGAAGCCGTGGGCCGCGCTGGCCGGCTAATGCCCACGCTGGTCTGTCTGGTGCAGCTTTTTCCTCCCTTGGGTATTTTAAAACAGGCGTTAGCCCTGGCCGGTTTGGCTCAGTGGATAGAGCATCGGCCTGCAGACCTAAGGGTCCTGAGTTCGATTCCAGTCAAGGGCACATGCCCGGGTTTCGGGCTCAATCCCCAGTGGGGGGCGTGCAGGAGGCAGCCGATCAATGATTATCTCTCCTCATTGATGTTTCTAACTTTTCTTCTCCCTCTCCCTTCCTCTCTGAAATCAATAAAAAGATATTTAAAAAAAGAAAGAAAGAAAGAAACAGGCTGTTCTTCCCTTCAGAGCTAAATGGGAGGGCCCGGGTTGGACCTGAGCGGCCTCCGTCTGTCAGAAATGGCACAACCAGAGCTCCTCCCCATCAGCCAGGACCCTGTTCTCACCCCAAAGTCCTGCGTTTTGAGTCACTTGCCTGGTTGACAGCACTTTTTCTTTATAGCACTTGATACAATTACAATCAACCAATTAACTGAATTACATGCTCATCCATGTAGTGTTTGCGGCTGTGTTCTAAACTCCGTCAACCCATCTTACCATTTCATCTCCAGCTACTAGAGAAGCGCCTGGTACACAGTAGGCGCTCAGTACCTACTTGTTACATGAATGAATGACTGCATGAATGAGTGAATGACTGCAGGAATGAATGAATGAATGACTGCACGAATGAACTGTACTATCCCACAAGAAGACCCTGTGTCAGGTGCAAGTTCCTCATCCAGGGACTTGACCCCTCTGGATGCCAGAAATTGGAAGAACATACTAGTGACCACAGGTGGGTAGGACATGCTTGATTACGAACAAACCAGCCAACCGCTGGCTGGTCAGTGGCACCTTATATACTCAAACAAAAGAGGCCTCGTGCCAATAAGTGGCATCCGTGCTGCATTAACATAAGGAGGTTACACACGGGTGCGCCTGTGCAGTGTGTATAGGGCTACTGCTGAGTCAATTGACCTCACACCTGGTGCAGAAC
>NW_005871627.1:242244-248647 GCF_000147115.1 Myotis lucifugus
ATCCCCGGAAGCAGGGTGCTGCCGGGCGGCTGGCAGAGGGAGCCAAGCACCTGTGCGCCAGATATTACAGCTGCGGGTGTGAAACGCGATCCGTGGGCAGCGCCTGTCACAGGCCACGGCCGGCTGTGGGACCCCGCAGGTCGGAGAGGACCATGGAGAGAACTTTCCGTGGCAGCCTTTCCAGCACAGCACCCCTGCTCCCGCCTCCCCGCCTCCCGCCCCCGCATTTCATTCGCTCCTCTTTGCACTTGGCACTCCCCCCGGGGAGCTGGACAGCCACAGCCACAGCCACAGCCACAGCCACAGCCACAGCTAAGCTGCCTGGCTTTTATTTTCCAAGCTGTTGTTCACCTTCTCGCTCCAGGGGTTGCACATCTGGTGGAATCATTTGTGGGTGCGGGGTGGGTGGGGCACCTAGAGGCGTCCTGCGGTTTGCTCGGCCCAGCCCCTGCCTGGTGTGGGCGCTGGTCCCCACCGCAGACTCGGTCCATTCCCAAGTCCCAGGCTCCTGGCTTCCTCTGGGCCTGTTTCCTGCCTGGATCCCTCCCGGCTCCAGGTGAGGCGCACAGTGAGCCCACATGGGGAAGCAGAGATGGGACATCTACAGGTGCTGGGGGCGGAGAGAGGAGGAGGTGGGAGGAAAGAGGGAATTGTTTCTGCACATCAACTCACAGAATGTCTTTCACCCGCAACAGCTATGAGGCGTTTACCCTGACGGGACAGAAAGAGAAGAAATAAAGCCCAAGTGGCAGCGCACCCCTCCAGGGGCCCAGGAGCTCAGGGACACTTCACTCTCCTGGGGGCTGGCCCCGTGAGAATGGGCGTGGCTGCAGCACAGAGACGCCTGTCAATCAACCCTGAGCTTCCCGTGGGCATCTGCTCCATTCATTCAGTAACCACTGATGCTCCGTGGAAGCTCACTGGAGCCCTGTACAGTGGTTTCTATTACTACCTCCAATTCACAGGTTAAAAAAACAACAAAAAACAGGTTCAGGACATTAAGAAACTTGCAAAAGGGCATCCAGGTACTAAGCCGTGGTAAGCGGCAGAGCAGGATCTGAACCCAGAACTACCTGGGCCCCAGAGAGATGAATAAACCGGAACCGGGGCTGTCTCTCTTCAGGGCCCTGAAGTCCCAGGCCTGGGGGCGGTAGGAGCCACGTGCGGGCTCGGCCCCTCCATCCCTGACATGCTAAGAAAGAAACAAAATAAAGTCAGTCTCCCTCCAGAAACCCTTGGATGTGAATCAAGCATGAACTGCGGCTGCATCGTCCCTTTGGAAATCCCACCTGCCGCATCTGGCCGCCCGTCCGGCCCCGCCCTGCGCGTCAGCCCCGCGCCAGCCCTGTCGCCACTCAGCTGGCGCTCTCTGGGTCCTGCACAGAATGTAATTCTCACTTGCCCCTGAAAGATCAATATGGAAAGGCTCTCATTTTCCGGATTTCGATTTTTCAATAAAAACGTGAAAATGAAACTCCGTGGGATGGCAGCCAAAATGGTGCCCCGGAGCCCGCGGCAGTCCCAAGGGTTGGTGAGAAAAACACCAGCTTCGGACATTGTCCCCTCGGATGACATGTCAGTGAGGAAAGGAGACGAATGAGTCCCTGGGAGACGGCTCACTCCAGACACTTCCTGCCACAGCGAGGCTGGCGTGGGGTGCACTGGTGGGCGCCGCGGTGGCAGCAACAGAGCTGACCTTGGGAAATCAAGACACAAATAAGCCCGGCCGGCGTGGCTCAGTGGTTGAGCGTCAACCTATGAACCAGGAGGTCGCAATTCGATTCCTGGTCAGGGCACATGCCTGGGTTGCAGGCTCCATCCCCAGCAGGGGGCGTGCAAGAGGCAGTAGATCAATGATTGTCTCTCATCGTTGATGTTTCTATCTCTCTCTCCCTCTCCCTTCCTCCTGAAATCAATAAAAATATCTACACTAATAAAAGAGAAACATGCAAATTGGTGTCACTCCGCTATGCCCACCAGCCAATCAGAGCAACTGTGCAAATTAACCCAACAAAGATGGCGGTTAATTTGCATACACAGGCGCGGAGCAAAGACTGAAGGCTCCAGCCGGAGTGAAGACTGAAGACTGAAGAGGCTTGGCTTCTCCGCTGCAGCCGGACCAAAGGCCTGGGTCCCGGATGCCGGAGGAAAACCGGTACCAGCAGCCAGGGGAAGGAAGACCTATTGAGCGCATCTTCGTGCAACGGGCTTCTAGTATATTTTTAAAAGGCACAAATGCATGACAACCCCATCTCCATCGTATAGTGGCCACTCTCCACTTAGGCAGCTCTGAGCATCTATTTTCTCCACCCAGAGGAGGAGGAGGGGCGTAGAAGTTGTTGGTTGAGTGCCCGGGGTTGGCACGAGGAGCAAATGACATGGAGCGTGTGAACCCAGCCAGGCCCAGCGTAGACTTTCCGCCGGGTGAGTTCCTTCCTGCCCGCCCCCGCCTCCGCCTTCCCTATAACGTGATGACTCGGGCTGAACAGCTGATACCCTCTGCACATAGTGTTGTCAGAGGCCTGGGTGAACTATAGAGTTACCCCCGGAGGCTCCTCGTCCCGCCCCTGCGGGTGACAGACAGGACCAGGCCACCACCCATCCCCAGACCCTCTGGAAGGAGACCACCAGGATCGCCGCCACCTCCTCCCTGGGCTCTGCTGACACTGAACTGAGAGAAGCACAGCTGACCCCCCAGCGTGCAGCCGGGTCCTGTAACGTGAGCCGCCTCCCCCGCTCGCAGCTCTGCCCCCAGAAGTTCAGTCCCAGGACTCAGAGCACAGCCACCTGATCCTGGGCCGGGCATGTGGCTTCTGGGTGCTTCTGTGCCCTCAGCTGTCCAACAGGGTAATTATAATGAGGCCCTCTCTGCCCCGGGGTGGCAGGGCTCAGCTAAGAGAAGCCACCCTAATGAGTCTTTTTTAAATATTGATTTCAGAAAGGAACGAAGAGGGAGAGAAAGATAAAAACACCAATGATGAGAGAGAATCATTGATCGGCCGCCTCCTGCACGCCCCACACTGGGTATCAAGCCCAAAACCCGGGCATGTGCCCTAACCGGGAATCAAACCATGACCTCCTGGTTCATAGGTCGACGCTCAACCACTGAACCACACCTGTTGGGCTCCCTGATGAGTCTAATGATGGGACACAATGAAAGGAAATTCTACAAAAACAACCCCACGTCGCATTGTGGTGGATTATTTTAAGCCTTTGCTCCTTGCCATGCCCTGAGACAAAGAAAAGGAGAGGGCTCAGGCCACTGAGGTAGCACCCGCCTCTTTTTTAAATATATTTCTTTATTGATTTCAGAAAGGAAGGGAGAAGAAGAGAGAGATGGAAACATCAATGATGAGAGAGAATCATTGATCGGCTGCCTCCTGCACGCCCCCCACTGGGGACCAAGCCCGCAACACAGGCATGTGCCCTTGGCCGGAATCAAACCTGGGACCCCTCAGCCCGCAGGCTGACGCTCCATCCACTGAGCCAAGTCGGCCAGGGCAACAGCACCCGCCTCTTTCCAGCGTCCCCTGTCAACCCCAGTAGCTTCCAAACCTGTGTGACCTGGAGACCGTGGGAGCCACGAGGGCGGGGGACGGGGTGGCAGTGGAGGCAGCTGTCCCACTTGCCCCGCCCCCAGGCCCATCGGCACAGCAGCCAGCAGTCATCCTCCATGAAGTGCTGTTGGCAGAAAGTGAGGGGGTGGTTCTAAAAAGTCACAAACGCCCTGGACCTTTTGGCTCAGTGGATAGAGCGTCAGCCTGCAAACTGAAGGGTTCTGGGTTCGATTCCAGTCAAGGGCACATGCCCAGATTGAGGGCTCAGTGCCCAGTAAGGGGTATGCAGGAAGCAGCTGATCCTTGATGCTCTCTCAACATTGATGTTTCTGTCTCTCTCTGCCTCTCCCTTCCTCTCTGAAATCAATCAAAATATATTAAAAATACTAATCTATACTAATAAAAGGGTAATATGCAAATGATCGTGACACCCTCATGCCATAATGACCCATCAGCAGGAGGCTGCGTGCACAGCAGGCGTGGGTGGGCGGGGCTGCATGCGCAGCGAGGCCAGGGGATGTGAGGCTGCAGCTCCCGCCCAGCACCAGACAGGGACGTGACGCTCTTATTGCTTATTTATTAATAAATTTATATATTATTTTCATATACATTTTACTAATTTTCTTTCATCTCTGACACTTCTATTATAGAGAAAGGGCAAATAGCAATATTAAGATATTTCCTCTAATTAATTCCCTTTTAATGTGCACAAATTTCGTGGACCGGGCCACTAGTAATAAATAAAAAGCCACAAACAATTGGTGCCCAAGCACAATATAAAAGCAGTTCTGAATTCTTCTAGGAAACCAGGAATAAGTCAGCAAGTCCTCCTCCACACACGGTGGATGAACTAAATAAAGCCTATTTGGTTGATATCAATGAAAACATATTTTTAAAACATGGGCTTGGGCCTGGCTGGTGTGGCTCAGCAGTTGAGTAGCCACCCAGGAACCACAAGGTGGCCAGTTTGATTCCCGGTCAGGGCACATGCCAGGTTGTTGATCCCCAGTAGGGGGCGTGCAGGAGGCGTGCTGATATTCCTCTCTCCTAGATGTTCCTATCTCTTTATCCCTCTCCCTTCCTCTCTCTCTAATAATTCAATACAAACATATTTTTTAAAATGGGTTTTCCCTTTATGACTGTTTCCTCGGCTGGGCATGGGGAGGGAGACCGTTGGCCAAAGGTGATGATGAACTTCTAAAGTGATGATGCCACAGGAGCCTGGGGTCCAGCTGGTACAGGACCTGCCTGGACCGTGCCCAGGGGGCTGCCCAAATATCCAGTCTCACCTAGCAGCAAAGCCAAAAACAACCGAAGTATCTTTCAATCGGGAACTGGCCGCATACCGTGGAATACCGTTATTCTATCCTATATAATAAAAGACTAATATGCAAATTGACCGAATGGCAGAACGACCAGTCGCTATGACATGCACTGACCACCAAGGGGCAGACGCTCAACGCAGGAGCTGCCCTCTGGTAGTCAGTGCACTCTCACAGGGGGAGCGCCTCTCAGCCAGAAGCTGGGCTCACAGCTGGTGAGCATAGCGGTGGTGGCAGAAGCCTCTCCCACCTCTGCAGCAGTGCTAAGGATGTCCGACTGATGGCTTAGGGGAGCGGGCCTAAGCTGTCAGTTGGACATCCCCCGAGGGCTGCCAGACTGTGAGAGGGTGTAGGCCAAGCTGAGGGACCCCACTCCTCCAGTGCACAAATTTCGTGCACCGGGCCTCTAGTTAAATATAAAAGTGATGTTGAAGAGGTACATGTCTTGCCATAGAGTCATGTCCTCAAAACACAGCAATGGGCCAAGAAAGCAGCCTCTATGAAGATATAATATGATCCTATTTGTGTGAAAGGAAGGCCAGGCATCTATATTATCTATGCACCTCAAAGTTATTCTAAATGGTGATCATTAAAATGCTATCGATGCCTGTGGAGAGGCCGAGGTCCTGAGTGATCATTTTTTCTTTCTTTCTTGTTCTCTTCTGTATAATTTTTTTTAAATATATTTTATTGATTTTTTACAGAGAGGAAGGGAGAGAGATAGAGAGTTAGAAACATCGATGAGAGAGAAACATCGATCAGCCGCCTCCTGCACATCTCCTACTGGGGATGTGCCCACAACCCAGGTACATGCCCTTGACCGGAATCAAACCTGGAACCCTTCAGTCCGCAGGCCGAAGCTCTATCTACTGAGCCAAACCGGTTTAGGCTCTTCTGTATAATTTGACTTCTGCTTTTCTGACAAAGAGTATTTACTTTTTTTAAAAGTCACCATAAAAAAATCCATCTCTGTGAAAAGTACAACTTCCTCGTTTTCATCTTAGTGGAAATTGGTGATTAGCATTTCCTGATCTTCCGGGATGTATCTCTTAATATCTCTCCTAACGCTAACCAGTCCTCCCTCCCCGCCCTCTTGCAAAGAACACTAACACATACCTCATCCGTCTATTTTTACAAGGCCCTCTCTTCCCTCCCTTCATCTTCAGCGCTTCTCATGCTAACGTGTGTTGAACACGTAGGCTCTGTAAGACCTTTTGTCGGGAAGCCACCCCCTCACCTGCTGGCTGCGCTGTTTCAGGCCCAAAATAGTCGTGGGGACCAGGGTGGAAGGAGGCGCCCACCCATCCCGGGTCTCTCGTCCCTGGAGCCAGTGGCCCCTGACCACAGGGCTTCAGAAACCTCTCGTAACAAAGCGGACCCTCCTCCATGCTCACGTGCACACACTCAGGAGCCGTGTAGTTATTCACTCAGTCGTCATACTAATCAGCCCAGCCACGTGGTTGACCACTGACCTATGAACCAAGAGGTCACGGTTTGATTCCCGGTCAGCGCACATGCCTGGGT
>NW_005871627.1:248925-278700 GCF_000147115.1 Myotis lucifugus
ACTCACTCACTCACACACACACTCACACACACACACTCACTCACACACACTCACACACACACTCACACACACACTCACACTCACATACTCACACTCACACACACACACTCACACACACACTCTCACACACACACTCACTCACACACACACACACTCACACACACACACTCACACACACTCACACACACTCACACACACTTCAGAAGGTAATAAGCTATGCAGAAGGATGAAACAAAGAAAAGGGGACAGAGTGACGGGGCCGATGTTATTTTAGACGGGTTTCCAGGGAAGTTCCCTCTGGGAAGATGACACGGAGCCTGAAAGAAGAGGAGGAGAGAGCCAGGAGGACATCTGAGGGAGGAGCATTCCAGCAGAACACAGTCTAGGGGAACAGCATGTGCAAAGGCCCTGTGGAGAGTTTGCTCAGCAGATTCCAGCAACTACAAGCAAGTCCATGCGGCTGGGACGGGGCCACCAGGAGGAGTGGGAGGGAAGGAGTGAGCGAGCGAGGGGCGAGGCCGGGTCCTGCCGAGCCCTGTGGGCCGTGGTAAGAACCCGGGGTTACATGGAGTGGGGTGGGAGACCTTGGGAGGGTGTAAGCAGTTACGTGATCTGACATGGTGGAGGCTGCATTTTTGTGTTGTTTTGGAAACAGAATGGAGAAAAGAAGACACCAAATCAATAAAAATTAAGAGTCACAATTTTAAAACAGAAATGAGTATATAGGCCTCCCCAAATTAGCACCAAGAATACAGTGTGGGTTTCATCCTTTTCATGACTGTACTTAACCTGGTGGGGGTCTAACGTCTTTCCCCCAAAAGCATCACACACAGGAACCAGCCAGGGGTCTTGGGAAGCTGAACTTGACCCATGGCAGCAGTGGAAACTCTGAGCAAAGCGGGAGGTCCCTATGAGTGACAGGAGACTTGTCCCTCCTTCTTTGCCAGATTGAAGCCAGTTCTCGCTCCCTTCTCCGTATCCACCTTAAAGACAAGAATGAGCCAACATGCACGTGGGCACGGCCAAACAGTAACAGGCTGCAGGTTTCTTGTACGTAGCTCAAACCCGTCAGTCCCATCATGTCTTATTTTTTAACAATTAATTAACTTGAAATATATTAATAACAAAAGTATTTATAAAATGAATTGTAGCTCATATTTTTTATATCTTTATTGATTTCAGAGAGGAAGGGAGAGGGAGAGAGAGACAGAAAGATAGAAACATCAATGATGAGAAAGAATCATTGATCACCTCCAGCACGCCACCCACTGATCAAGACCGCAACCCAGGCACATGCACTGACCAGGAATCGAACTGTGATCTTCTGGGTCATAGGTCAATGCACAACCACTGGGCCATAGCTCATATTTATTAGGTGTCTACCATGTTCTTTACAAATATTACTAACTTAATTCTTATAAGGATGCTCCCAGAAGGCTTAGAAAATCCTAGCATACAGTTACATAGGTGGCTAGTGGCAGAATTCGAACCCTGTTCTGTCTGGGTTTAGATCTGTATCCCTGGCCAGTTTTAGATCTGTATCCCTGGCCAGTAAGCTCCGCTGCCCTCACATAGCGCTGTTTCCTATGAATGCGCTCCCTAATCAGTGAGTGCTGGGATCAAACAGGGAGATACAAGTATAAGCCTTCACTTTATGCGTCTGTGAAATGGGCGAATACCTATGAGGTTTGGACGGTTAGCGGGAGCGAAACCTGCACAGAGAAGAGCGGCCCATGAACACGGTGTGGCCAGGCCGCAGAGGGAGGTTTGGGGAAGAGGCGGAGGCGGAGACGGACCGAAGCTTACAGCCCTTATCAATTGAGTTCCCAGCCCAAGAAGTCAGGGGCTCAGGGAGGTGGGGCCTGAGTAGGTTCTTCCAGCAGCTGCCACCTCCTGAGCACTGACTCTGCTGGGAGCTTGGGACACGTGAGTGCAGCCCATCCTCACCACCCTCATAGGTACTCGCCCATTTCACAGACGCATAGAGTGAGGCCATGGCCTAACAGCTCAGAGATGGAACAACTGTAGCCCTAGCCTGGTTGATTCAAAGCCAATGTCTTAGTCATCATGAGGCAAACGTCATCACTCACCAGTGGTGGTAATGTAATTATCCACGACAAGTGTCTTTTCTACTAGTGGCAGGACTCGCTAAATTCCTTTAGGGATTCTCAGGACTCAGTTTTTATGTTTTTGTATAAGGAGGTCTGCCTTATAACGTTGTTATACACATGAAATCAGGGGGAGGGGGACAAAACAGTTCCTCCTGAATAGTCTTATAAGTATATGAAGAGTACTAGAAGGAGAAGGATCAACAAAAAAAAACCACCCCCCTGTCAGAGAGAGAGAGAGAGAGAGAGAGAGAGAGAGAGAGAGAGAGAGAGGCTGGGGAAGAGAGAGG
Organism: Myotis lucifugus; assembly: GCF_000147115.1. NCBI lineage: Eukaryota > Metazoa > Chordata > Mammalia > Chiroptera > Vespertilionidae > Myotis > Myotis lucifugus. The sequence continues at coordinate 251,324 of NW_005871627.1, forward strand.
ATGAGAGAGATGGGGTGGGGAGGGAGAACATTCTAGCAGGCGCTGAAACCCAGGGCAGAGCCTGCCGCCTGAGCCTCTGGCAGTGGGCACAGGGCAGAGGGGACAGGGTGGGCTGCCGTCCCATCTGAAGCCCTGGCACAGTTCACAACCCCCTGTCACGTCCCTCTCGGAGCAAAGCTGCTCCCAGCTGCCCCGGCCCCCGCTGGCAGGTGTGTCCAAGGCTGGGTTCCTGGCAGAGCCGCCCACCAGGCGGCAGCAGCTGGATGCAGGAATCTGAGGGGACTCTCCTGCGTCCTGCCCCCTCTCCCCCTCGGTGCCTGCTGGGGGCTGCTCCTGTAGCAGGTCCACCCAGCATGCCATGTCTCATAGGGACCGTCCACCCAGCAGGCCCGGGTCTCATTGAGACCGTCCACCCAGCAGGCCCGTGTCTCATCAGGACCGTCCACCCAGCAGGCCCGTGTCTCATCGGGACCGTCCACCCAGCAGGCCCGTGTCACATCGAGACGGCAGTGTGGGCAGCTGGGCTCGGTGCTCTGGCTCATCCCAAGGGGTCTCATCGCGCCCCTGGAGGCTCTGGCAAGGAACCAAGCAAGATGCTGGGAGGTGATGCTCCGGTCCAGGCCTCGCAACCCAAACCTGAGGCCCCTGTCGCATCGGGACCATCCACCCAGCAGGCCCGTGTCTCATCGGGACCATCCACCCAGCAGGCCCGTGTCTCATTGAGACCATCCACCCAGCAGGCCCGTGTCTCATCGGGACCATCCACCCAGCAGGCCCGTGTCTCATTGAGACCATCCACCCAGCAGGCCCGTGTCTCATTGAGACCGTCCACCCAGCAGGCCCATGTCACATTGGGACCGTCCACCCAGCAGGCCCATGTCACATTGGGACCGTCCACCCAGCAGGCCCATGTCACATTGAGACCGTCCACCCAGCAGGCCCATGTCACATTGGGACCGTCCACCCAGCAGGCCCATGTCTCATTGAGACCATCCACCCAGCAGGCCCGGGTCTCATTGAGACCGTCCACTCGGCAGGCCCATGTCTCATTGAGACCGTCCACCCAGCAGGCCCATGTCACGTCCACCCAGCAGGCCCATGTCACGTCCACCCAGCAGGTCCGTGTCACGTCCACCCAGCAGGTCCGTGTCACATCCACCCAGCAGGCCCGTGTCACATCGGGACGGCAGTGTGGGCAGCTGGGCTCGGCGCTCTGGCTCATCCCAAGGGGTCTCATCGCGCCCCTGGAGGCTCTGGGAAGGAACCAAGCAAGATGCTGGGAGGTGATGCTCCAGTCCAGGCCTCGCAACCCAAACCTGAGGCCCCTGTCGCCTGTCCCCTTCCTCCTGGCCGGGGCCTGGGGGCTCTGAACTCCCAGCCCTGGACACACATCCAACGCTCATTTAATGGCACTTCCAGGCCCATTCTGTTGTTATTGTTTCAAAAACAAAGCAAGTGGTGGTGATTGTCACACCTCGATCACCGTGAAAGGCTTCCCTATTCCCACTGGCGTGTGACATGTCCGCTGAGTGGGCAGCTGGAAAATGTTCATCTGTGTGAGCCACGCTAAGTGAAGCCAATCTGAACATTTCAAAGGTTTCCTGCCCATTTGAGAAGCCCAGACAGATATAGGCTATCCCTCCCAAAAAGGTAGGCACACACTCCTGAATATTATAAAAGGCGGTGTTTATTGAAACACAATTCTGTTTTCGGAATAGAGCCATCAGCGGTTAAAGTGTGTCTACATTTTTGGGGGGCACCTTGTATGATCACCCTTTCTGTAAAAGGGGCTCCCTGCATCTATGTTGTATGTATGCACTGAGAGGTGTCCTGAGGTGCCCAAATGTCACGTGTGGTTTTCTTCAGAGGAGGCGATCTGGAGTGATTCCCCCTTTCTTCCTTATTCTCTTCTGCGTTATTCAGGGAGAGGCTGGGGAGAGAAAGGTAAACACACTCCCTGTCCTCAAGGAGATGCTGATCGGAAGAGACCTAAAGAGCTCTCACCGCCCAAACGGTGTGGCTCAGTGGTTGAGCATCGACCTATGAACCAGGAGGTCATGATTTGATTACCGGTCAGGGCACATGCCCGGGTTGTGGGCTCAGTCCCCAATAGGGAACATGCAGGAGGCAGCCGATCCGTGATTCTTTCTCATCATTGGTGTTTCTCTCTCTCTCCCTCTCCCTTCCTCTCTGAAATCAATAAAAATATATTTTTTTAAAAAGAAAACAAAAGAGGTCTCACCTACTTACTGCGTCAGAGCTCTTCCCCCAGAGCACCCCTGCTGGGTAGGAGCAGGGTGACTCTGAGGGCCAAACATGACCCATCGACCATGCAGGTCTCTTAAAAGGCGTGTGCTTCTCCTTTAAATTCATGCAAATTTTGCCTTACATGTTTCACAACATACTATTTAAGTCTAACAATGTTCTTGGTTATATTTATCATCAAGCAAACTTAATGGGCCAGGAAAATAGGCCCCAGGTTTATCCCGTGGCCTCCGTGTGCCCAGGGTAGACTGTCAGGACTTACAGGACCAGGGCCCCTGGGGACAGCAAGGAGGTGACGGTGGATTCATATCCATAGACTGTCAGGTTCGCTGCTGGTCCTGCTCCTACAGAAGGCTTCCTGGCGGGCCATGCGGGGCTCTTTAAACCTGGAAGTACTTGCTTAAAAGAAAGCTTCAAATGGGCTTACTTAACAGGCATCAGAATTCTTCCACTAGGGCTGCTTGTGAAACAACTTGCAGACTCTAGAACAGTGGTTCTCAACCTTCTGGCCCTTTCAATACAGTTCCTCATGTGGTCACCCAACCATACAATGATTTTCGTTGCTACTTCATCACTGTCATGTTGCTACTGTTATGAATCGTCATGTAAATATCTGATATGCAGGATGGTCTTGTAAATATCTGATATGCAGGAGGGTCGTTCGACTGCCAAAGGGGTCACGACCCACAGGTTGAAAACCACTGCTCTAGAACATTCTGCTGAGTTAATAATTCTACTCCAATCTTCAACGAGAGCCTACAGATGTCTTAGGCATACCTTTGACCCCTTGGACCGAGGATTGATGCTTCTGAGCTTTTGTTCTATTTTCTAGCTTTTTAAGGACCTGCTGAACCTGTCTGACCAGTCCTGTGACCCTAGTCCTTAAGCCCTCATGACTCAGCTGAGCCTTGCCGAGTGGAACAGCTGACACCACCGACAGATGTCTGGCCAAGACACTGCCCAGGCAGCTGGCGACCTCGGCTTTCGGCAAACTCTGGCCAGCGCACAGCACCATGCTATGTGCTCCCAGGAGGACCCAGGAGTAGGCAACTACACTCTGTTTTCAGGGGATGCTCATCCCACTTGGGGGTTATTCTCACAGTTACTAAAGATAGAAACAGTTACTGAGTGTCCGTAGCAACTTTCTGGTCTTCCTTCTAGTTCTCATCTTGTCTCTTTTTTTTTTTTTTTTTTAATATATTTTATTGATTTTTTACAGAGAGGAAGGGAGAGAGAGATAGAGAGTTAGAAACATCGATGAGAGAGGAACATCGACCAGCTGCCTCCTGCACATCTCCTACTGGGGATGTGCCCGCAACCCAGGTACATGCCCTTGACCGGAATCGAACCTGGGACCTTTCAGTCCGCAGGCCGACGCTCTATCCACTGAGCCAAACCGGTTTCGGCTCTCATCTTGTCTCTGACAACGTGGTTTCATTGTTTAGGATGGAAAAAACTGGCTGTGGCCCATTTACGCTGAGCAAGGAATGGGGCAAGTTATGGACTTTGGCACAAATGATCATTCAATGGAGTGTAGCGTAAGAGGTAGTTGAGCATCTCAGGACAAGGAAACTTCCCTGGTGAATGGGAAAGAGTCTGTGAAGACTAGTGAAAGGTACAAGGGGACATCCGAGCTGTTCTTTATGCTTTTCCTCCATCTGACACGTGGCCAAGGTCACGCCATATAAGTTAAAGTAGCATGGCCTTTCTCAGGGTGCCCAGTGCTAAAGGGCTCCGGCAGCGACGGAGAGAGAGCAAAGAAACTAAGCCAAAATACTGCAGCAAACTGGCTTTTTTTTTTTTCATTAAGATGATGACAATAAAAGCACAAACACGGTGTCACAGGCATAGAACTGCTGCTCCTCACACTCTTGAAATACTATTAAATTACCTGGTCTGAAAAGAAAAAGGGAAAAAAAGAAATAGTAAAAGTTTCCTTTAAGAGGAATTTTTAGGGCTGAAAATGTGCTATTCTTTAGAAGAAGAAGCTAAAAAAAATTGCTAAGTGACTTTGGCTCCAGTTTTCTGCAAGAACTTTTCTTTGGATCGGTATCAGTTATGAATGTATTTGCCCACAAGTAACAGAAAGCACTGCTGTAGCAGCTTAAAGAACTAGGTTCATTTCTGTCACAGGACAAGGTGTGGAGCTCGCAGTCCGGGGCAGGTGCAGTCACTCAGTGATGCTCTCAGGGGCCCAGGTTCTTTCCATCTTTCTACTCCTCACTCCATTCACAGAGGCTTTTTCTCAGTAACGTTTGACCTTTTCTTTAGTTTTTAAAAATATTTTTTTATTGATTTCAGAGAGAAAGGGAGAGGGAGAGAGAGAGAGAGAAACATCAATGGTGACGAGAATCATGGATTGGCTGTCTCCTGCATGGCCCCCACTGGGGATCAAGCTTGCAACCTGGGCATGTGCCCTGACAGGGAATCAAACCTTGACCTCCTGGTTCATAGGTTGACTCTCAACCACTGAGCCACGCCAGCCGAGCTTGACCTTTTCTTTAAAAAAAAAAAAAAGCACATGCTCCCCTAGTTTTCCTTCTCCTATCTCATTGGCCAGACCATGCCACGTGAATTCCACCAGCCGTGATGAAGACTGAGGAGTGGAGAGTGGCTAGTCCCGTGTAACATTGGGGCTGTCTTGTGGAGAGCAGCTACAATGTTTGGACAGGTTCAAGCCTCGGACTAATGAGAGGGCACAGTCCTCTCATGGCCACGTGCAAGTCCCAGCTTGGAAGGCAAAGCCCTCCCAGCACAATTATAGCCAAAGGCTATAATTGTAAGCTTGAACCTATGGTCCGAACCTGTGGTCCCATGTGGCTAAGTGATATGGGCTGCAGGAGATGCAGCAAGTAAACAAAGCTTGACCAGGTACATGTAATTGAGTAGATTCGAAACCCACAAGAACATTGTAACCACACCCTTACTTTGCCTCATGGAATCTGGCTATAAAATAAAGAGACGGCTTACAGGCCATGGCGCTGTCGCTAGCTCTCCATCAGAGAGGACAGCGTCCCACCCAGACCCAGCTTTTTTCTCTTGTCTGTCTTTTCTCAATCCTTCACCGCCCCCTCTCAGGCTCACCAAACCTGGCTGAGTTGGCTTGGCACATATGGGGCTGAGTGTGCCATGGTTGTGCCGGCTCGCCACACGCTCTAGGTAAGAAAGCCTGAGGAAGACATGGGTGTCAGGTGAACAGTTAGCAGTGTCTGCCACAGTGGCTGAGACCTGGCACAGCATGTCAGTGCCTGTATAAGGATCCATCCTCCCCAACAACGGCTGTCCACTAGGTTCACAGCCCACCGATGGCTACAGTGAGATGGCGTCTGAACAAAGGCAGCCGAGCCCCGCAGTCTATGATGCCTGTGGCCTTGAATGGGGGAAAGAATGAGATTATAGCTGGATTCTCTCATTCCATCCTAACGGTGCTAATGAGACCATTAGAATGCATTACCTCTAAGGTGGCTCATCCCTGTGGCCCACGTGGGAGCACACAGCTTTCATCTCTGCCTAAGAGGAGCGGGCTCCTTTCTCTCTCATTCATTTCTCTTTTTCCTCTCGCTGCGTGTTACACAAAGCCACCTAACTTCCCCTTTTCCGATGATTAAACATTGACTGTACCTCTCAGCACTTCCTTCCAGTCCTCAAACTTTTTAAAAAAACCTGTGCTCTCTGGGCCTGCTTGAAGAACTATCTAGAATTGTGCCCTAGCAATGCCTGTCAGCCTCCTGTTTGAGGAGCCTCCTGCCCAGGACCCATTGACTCAGTAGACTTCTGAACCATGTCAGTAGGCAAGTTTGAGTTTCAATATTCACATCTTTCAAAGTCGTTATTGGCATCTACAAACACTATTTTACAAATTATTTAAGCTCGTGACTTATTAAGCTGGCGGCATTATTTTCAACTTATGGAAGACTGCGCAGTATTACATAAAGGGTGTCCCAAAATTCACGCAAGAAGTAATTTTGATAGAAAACACAGGTTTATAATGAAAAATTGTAAATTTGTTATTGATTCATAAAGTGTACAGTATAGGGTTATGTATGGAATAGTATATCGGGTAAATGGCCTTCACGGCTTTGCTGGCACATACGCACTCTTTTGTTATTGCCTGAGCAGCCGCATTTTCAAAGAAGAATGGTCCGATGATGCCTCCAGCCCAAAATCTGCACCAAACAGTGACACGTTGTGGATGCATTTGTTTCTCAACAATCACTCGTGGATTTTCTGAACCCCAAATGCGACAATTTTGTCCATTAACCAAGCCATCAAGATGAAAATGAGTCTCATCGAAATTCAGCCACATTTATGCAAAACGGTCATGGAAAATTTCAACAAAAGAGTGCGTATGCAAAGCTGTGGAGGCCATTTACCCAATATGCTATTCCATACATAACCCTATACTGTATACTTTATGAATCAATAAAAAAATTACAATTTTTCATTATAAACCTGTGTTTTCTATCAAAATTACTTCTTGCGTGAATTTTGGGACGCCCTTTATCCAAGAAGTAGGATTTAGAAGTGCTGGGTTACTTTTTAAATAATAGCTTGGCACAATCAAGTTATATTTGACTTATGCTAGGTTATGAACTCGGGATCATGTAAAAATGCTCCTTTACATACCCAGTCATTTGTCTACCTTGAACTTGGGATACTGTGGGGGTTTATTCTAACTAAGTACACAAACTCCACAGGCAAGAGACGATGTGTCTATTAACAGAAGGGAGATGGAAATTGAGTTCCTGCTACTAAAACTCAATGCGCCAGGCAATTAAGGACACCTAGCAGGATACGAATGGTCATCTTGCTTTAACGTTCACCCTCAATTTGCAGTTGTGGCGTTTCTTCCTGACATAAGAAATGAGAGATTCATTCGTTCTTAGGGGAAGGATCATCTTTTCCAGAACAAATGAAGATGTTGTAAGAGAACGGGATATTTGAGAGACGGGCTCCTCCTGGTCCTTGAGAAAAGGGGGAGCAGCAGGAAGTGGTGATGACACGTAGTCTCAACCCAGAGCCTGCGTTCTTCCCTACTCTACACTGCCAGGTCCCCTCCCTGCAACACCACCGACCTGCACTGACACCCAAGGGGACCTGCACGGCGCGTAGACTGGTGGGAGGGCCCTCAGCCACGTCCTGGGGAGAAGGGGGACGCACGGTTTGAAGCGGGAGGCCCATGGTACCCAAGCTGGGACAGTGGAGAATGGCTCGTACCCAACACCATGTGGAATTGAAGGAGAAACAGACGAAGAAAAACAAACAGCCCAAAAGCTAAGTGTAGAAAGGCCAATCAATACGATTGCCTTCGCGTGTGTGAGCAACAGAGCTATAAAAAGAACCTTCCAGCTCTTCAGTCAACCCTTTGCAGGCTCTCCCCCCGCCCAAGATACAGTCTCGAAATGAAACCCTCCACTGGCTCGGTAGGGCCAATTTTCATTCGAACGTGTCTTTACGTTACCCCCTCTCAGGGCAGAAGGATCCTGCCTCCGGCCACAGGCCAAGTTCAGATGGACGGCCAAGAGATGCTCAGAGCCCAGGAATTCTTTTTTGAGAAAGAAGCCCATCGCCAGCCGGTTTTTCAGAAGTAGCAATCACGTCTCCAGCCGAAGCGAAATTAAGAAATGTGCATGTCACTTATTAATATCCCTCTTGTCTGTCAAGCAGCCTTCAAAAACATGTTTTCCTGCCTTAGAAAGAAGCAAATTGTAATGAGCACATTCACACAAGGGATCTCAGACCAGGCTGTGTTTTTTTTCATGACATGTGGAGGGCCCACAAGAGGGACGTTGGCCAAAATTACATTCCCCTCTCCATCCTAACACCTGGAACATTCTTTCCTACACACAGCGACGCGTATCTCGTCTTCAAAAGGTCTCCTCCCCGGCATAATCTATCTTGAAATCAAAAGGGTCGCTCAAAATACTCCGAGATGCCTGGGTGTTAGATTGGGGGATTGTTGATTTGTTAAGTGGGATGGTGATCGCGTGGTTCGGGAAGAAGATGTCCTTATGTTTTGGAGATGCACGGAGAAGCATTTAGGGATGAAATGTAATGATATTTCTAATTTACTCTCAAACACTTCAGCGAAAGTTAAAAAGAGAGATAAAAATAAACATGATAAAATGTTAAGCGCTGTTCTATGCAGGAATTGGGTTGGTGAATGTCCATCACACATGCCTCTACTGTTTTGTGTGTTGGAACATTTTCAGAAGGAAAGAACATATCATCTCAAGGTGGATGTTGCCTGAAATCCCCTCGATCGGCCCCCAAGCGGCTCTACCTTCTGCCGACCACAGCCTCGCTCGCTGCTCCCCTCTCCTTTAAACTCGAGTCGGGTGGCCAAGCACCCAGACATTCACAGCGAGGAGGGAGGTCAATGGTTATAGTAACTAACCTTCCTGGCACTTTCTCTATATTCCAGGCACCATTCTAAGCACTTTATGTAAATTACATCATTGGCCTGGCCAGCATGGCTCAGTGGTTGAGCATCAACCTATGAACCAGGAGGTCACAGTTCAATTCCCGGTCAGGGCACATGCCCAGGTTGCGGGCTCGATCCCCAGTGTGGGGCATGCAGGAGGCAGCCCATCAATGATTCTCTCTCCTCATTGATGTTTCTAACTCTCTCTCCCTCTCCTTTCCTCTCTGAAATCTATATATATATATATATATATATTTTAAATTACTTCATTGAATCCTTGCAATAGTCCTAGGCGGAGGCTAACATAGCTACTGTTGTCTCCATTTTACCAAAATGGAAACTGAGACCTAGAGGTCATGTGGTCAGGGCCACCCAGCTTGTCAGTGGTAAGGCCAGAATTTCAACCCAGGCAGTTACTTATTGGGGGAAAGTGCCTCAATCCGAGGCCATGTGCTTCTCTTAGAAAGGTGTTTTATGTGTTTTAAGGTGTACACTTTACTACCTGACATGACATTGATTACCTTCTGGCAGCTCTCTTTCAACAGAATCAAGGTAAGTTTCAATCACTCCTTTTTGCATTTCTCTCAAGTCAGAGCCTGGTACCTGACACTTGGTCAATGTTTATTGATTGATTTCTGTCTGATACGGCCATTGACTGGTTTGCGACGTGGTCATCACCTGGAAGAGAGGGCCAAGGACAGCATGAGGCTGACAGCAATCCTGAAAGCCTTAGCCCGTGACACCTCTGTGCCCACTGTTCAAGTGTGGGCCAGGAGAGCCCTCCGCAGGGGGTAACCCTACTTACAGGTGCTCTGGTCCAGTTCTAATGCTGACCTTGGCTTCTTCCTGCCCGAAGGACATGATTTCTAAATCACTATTAGAAATGACAAGGAAGAGCCTGGCCAGCGTGGCTCAGTGGTTGAGCATCCACCTATGAACCAGAAGGTCACGGTTCGATTCCCGGTCAGGGCACATGCCCAAGTGTCGAGCTCGATCCCCAGTGTGGGGCATGCAGGAGGCAGCCGATCAATGATTCTCTCTCATCATTGATGTTTCTATCTCTCTCTCCCTCTCCCTTCCTCTCTGAAATCAATAAAAATATATTTTTAAAAAGAAAAGAAATGATAAGGAAGAATGTGGTACACATTTATACATATACCCATGGAACCTGGCTGAAATCCACATACATATATACATATATCTCTATCTCTATCTCTATCTCTATCTATATCTATATCCATATCCATATCCATATCTATTAGTATATCTATCTACCACCTAGCAGCATGGGTGTAATTTTATAGTTGGAACCCAGGGAAAAGCCAACATGCTTTATAGTGAACCAGTTTATTGAGACATAAAGATTTCCCTTCTGTTAGGAAAGTACACTCCAGTGAGCCTTTTGGTTAGGCCAGGGATAGCAAAGATCCAGTTGCAGAAAGGGAAGGTAAAACATTGCTGTGCATGATCTCGGACATGGTTGCTCACAGCGGGCACATTCTGTTCTTCCTTGCCTCGAAATGGGTTTGGATTATACAGTCCCTGAAAATTAATTTCTGGTCTTGGTTAATATGTTTTTAAGTTTATTGCCCAGTGCTGGCCCCCAGGGATCAGGAACAGAGACTGGGAGGATGGAGGAAGCCGATCACCCCTTTGGGGAAAAACTAAACAGGGGTTGCTGAAGCCCATCTTGACCTTCTAGAAAAGGCCCACGGGCAGGAATATCCAAGAAGGATGGACCCGGTCATTGTATTGTGAAAGCAGATCCAGGGAAGTCCAAGGCTAAGGCCAGACTCCACAGGTCACAGGAGGAACGCCTGGTGGGACAGTGTATTTCCTTCACCGTCATCCATCGGGGAAGGAGTCTGTCCTGACACAGGAGGGAGCACCTGGGAGGAGGCCTTGGATGGAGGGAAGGTGGCCGCTCATTGCCTGGAACTTGAGGAGTGAGTCCTGACTCCGGGCAGGAGAGACAGGCTCAAGGGTCCACCCAGGGAGTTGAGACGTGATGGCCTCAACTTGGCCACCGGCCAGAAACAGGAGAGATTTTCAGGGAGGGAGTGTGTGGAGGGCTGTGTCCACTGACGGGTCCGAGCACAACACTGGTCATCACAGGACCACGTGAGCACTCCTCGGGCTCGCCAGGGAACTGCCGGCACCGACACACCATCCTCATTGATCACACACCTGGGAAGTCTGGGAACTGGTCACATGAGCCTTCATGCCCAGCCCCTCAGCCCTGTGTCTGTGTCTCACAGACTTGGTCAGCAGCCTTCAAGGGGTTCACACAGCACATTTCTGCTCCTTGTTCATGAGTCCGGCCTTAGCCTTGGGCTTCAGGTCACTGGGAATCAGAAACGCCCATGGAGCCCGGCCGGCGTGGCTCAGTGGTTGAGCATCAACCTATGGACCAGGAGGTCATGGTTCGATTCCCAGTCAGGGCACATGCCCGGATTTGGGGCTCAATCCCAGTATGGGGCTTGCAGGAGGCAGCCGATCAATGATCCTCTCTCATCATTGATGTTTCCCTCTCTGTCCCTCTCCCTTCCTCACTGAAATGAATAAAAATATATTTTTAGAAAAGAAAAAATATAAAAATCAAAACAACAATGAGGTACCATCTCACACCTGTCAGAATGGCTATCATCAACAAATCAACAAACGACAAGTGCTGGCAAGGATGTGGAGAAAAAGGAACCCTCGTGCATTGCTGGTGGGAATGCAGACTGGTGCAGCCGCTGTGGAGAACAGTATGGAGTTTCCTCAAAAAACTAAAAAAGGAACTCCCATTTGACCCAATAATCCCACTTCTAGGACTATATCCCAAGAAATCAAAAACACCAATCAGAAAGGATATATGCACCCATATGTTCATAGCAGCACAATTCACCATAATTACGCTTTGGAAACAGCCTAAGTGCCCATCAGCAGATGAGTGGATTAAAAAACCGTGGTACATCTACACAATGGAATACTATGCTGCGGTAAAAAAGAAGGAACTCCTACCATTTGCAACAGCATGGATGGACCTGGAGAGCATTATGCTAAGCGAAATAAGCCAGTCAGAGAAAGATAAATATCACATAATCTCACTCATATGTGGGATATAATGATCAATATAAACTGATGAACAAAAACAGATCCAGAGACAGAGAAGCATCGATCAGACTGTCAAACCTCAGAGGGAAGGCAGGGGAGGGTGGGGGTAAGGGGGAGAGATCAATCAAATGACTTGGATGCATGCATATAAGCCTAACTAATGGACACAGACACCAGGGGGGTGAGGGCATGAGTGGGAGGTTGGGGAGGGGGGTTATGGGGGGATAAGGACACATATGTAATACCTTAAACAAATAAAGAAAATAAATAAATAAATAATAAAATAAAAAAAAGAAAAAGAAAAATGCCCATGGAAACAACAATGGACTAGCCTTTTTCTTCTATCAGGTTTGCAAAAGTTTTAAAGGAGTAGCAGCCGGTGCTGACGTAGATTGAATGACTCCTTTGTCCTACCCCACACCCTGAACAACTCCGAGAGGGAGAAATAGGAGAAGTGGATGATGGTTACAGTTGTCTTTACGTAATCATCATGTCACCGGCGTCAAGGAAGATGAATAGTCACACGGCTGGAGCACTGGGGAATGAAACCATGTGATTTTCGTGTTTATTAACTAACTCATTCGTCGGGGAGCTACGTGCTGAACACCTAAGAAGCACAGAGAGTGGGGAAGGAGAGTGAAGGCGTATCAAGTGCCAAGTGTGGGGCACTGGGCCAGGCTGTGGGGTCAATTATTCCGCGAGGCTGAGAAACAAGATCCCCTGGTCACAGGTGAGGAGAGAGTAAGTAACTCGCCTGTGGTCATGCAGCCAATGAAGCCTGGGCTGGAGGCTCTGTGAGACAGAAAGAGGCAGGGCGCCCCTCGCCGGTGTGGCTCAGTGGCTAGAGCATCAGCCTGTGGACCAGAGGGTCCCGGGTTCGATTCCAGTCAAGGGCACATAGCTTGGTTGCAGGCTCCTCCCTGGCCCATTCCCTGGTCGGGGCTCATGCAGGAGGCAACCAATCAATGTGTTTCTCTCCCATCGATGTTTCTCTCTGTCTCTCCCTCTCTCTTCCACACTCTCTAAAAATCAATGGAAAAATATCCTCAGGTGAGGATTAAATAAACAAGAAAAGAAAAGAAAGATGCACATACCCCTGCCCTCTGAGGCCTCCCCTCTGTAAAGGGGCGGGACTTGCACCCAGGTAGCCCCCAACATGAGCGCTCAGGGTCCCCAACCTGGACTCATCCGGCCACACAGACTTCAGCGCGTTCTGGAGGAGATCATTCGAGGCTGGGCTGGGAAGGCTTGTTGGACAAGCATCTGAACTGACCCCTTCAGGACGGGCCATGTTAATATACAGGTGAGGACAGGGGAGTGAGAGGAGGGGAGAGACTAGTTTGGGCAAGTCAGTAAAACACGGGCCAACGTCTGCTCAGGAAAAACTGTCAATCAACAAATAAGCAAATAAACCCAAAGCCAGGTGTTCACAAAAATTCTGGTGGGCCAACACCAGTTGGAGTCCACAAAGAAGGTGCCCAAAAGACCCCTGGGATTAGGAAGTACAACCGTCCAGTTACACAGTAAGACACGGGGACGGGAGGTCCAGCACAGGGAATCGAGCCCATTATATTGAAATCACCATTGTATGGTGGCCAGACAATGGGTACTAGGCTCATGGTGGTGCGTGCTTTGCAAGTCACTATGTACATTTGAAACTCATTTAATACTAGAGGCCTGGTGCACGGATTCGTGCACAGGTGAGGTCCCTCGGCCTGGCCTGCGGGAATCGGGCCGAAACTGGCTCTCTGACATCCCCCGAGGGGTCCCAGATTGCAAGAGGGCAGTTCTCGGTTGACACACCCCGGAATCAGGCTTCCTCCTCTCTGGTTCCGGGTGCGTCACCCAAGAACTGCAGCTGCCAAGTCACCACAGCTCAGCAGCTCCTACGTTAAGCATCTGCCCCCTGGTGGTCAGTATTCATCATAGCTACCAGTTGGATGGTTGAACCATCAGATGGTTGCTTAGGCTTTTATATATACAGATTGTATATCAAAGCTACAATTAAACCACGTTTTAAAACATTAATTAGTTAATTAGTTAATTAAGGCCCAGGAGAAGGAGTCTCAGCCTGAAGCCAACCAGAGTGTCTTGAAACCATGAGTCCTGGGTTTTGAAGGACAAGGACAGAGGGGCCTGGAGACCCAGGGAAAACCCACCCCCTCGCTCATAGCCCGTGTCGCCTTCCAGTGCTGTGTGCCCAAGGCCTCCCATCGTTGAGACAGAACCCAGGCCCTCTAAAGCTTTCTATCTAATTACACTTCCATTGGCTTTTATGTCAGCACCCTTCTTACGGGAATATTCCATTTAAAGTCCATAAAAGAAAGGGGAACTGATTGAATCAACTGAGAACTTACCTAATTTCCACATGTAACTCCTATGACTGCTTTGCTGGGGAAAGGGCAAAATCTGTCTAGTGTGACTGTGCGCTGTCTTAACTCTTCTGCATGAAGTGGCTCTATTAGCTGGGTAGGGTCCAAATTTCAGCCTCGCTCCAACCACTGACTGTAGTAAAGGTGTGTGTGGGGGCGGGGGGGGTGTATATGAGAGAGGGAGAGAGAGGGAGAGAGAGAGACCTGTTGCCTGCATTATAGTCATTATATATGACTCTCCAGGCTTGAAGCTTTCTACTCTACTCCGTGGAAGCCATGGAGTCACCTCCCACAGGCGGGGCCCGCCCAGGCTCCAGGACCCACTCTGCTGCTCAGAGAGCGCTGAGCTGAGTAGAACCGGCGCCAGCACCTTTGCTTAGACTAGCTGTGACCTTGGGCCCAGTCTGGCCTCTGTGTCCCTCCCTGGGGCCAGGCTGGCTGCCCTCCAGGGGGTGTTAGCCTTGACTGGCTGCTCGCCTGCTGCAATCCTGCTGCCCTGCACAGCACCTTCGCCACCTCTCTGGCAAGCCCTGCAGGGCCATTGCCCCGTCCTCCCTCCTGTAGCCCAGCTCTTCCCAAGCTTCGAAGTGCATGAGACCCACCTGTATCTCCTGGAACTGCAGGCTCTGATCCGTAGGCCTTGGGCAAAAGCCTGTTTTGCTAACAAGCTCCCAGGGGAGGTTAGGGCAGTGCTCGGCAAACTGCGGCCCCTTGAGTGTGGCTCTTCCACAAAATACCACGTGTGGGTGTGCACGTACAGTGCGATTGAAACTTCGTGGCCACACTCAAGGGGCCAAAGAGCCGCATGTGGCTCGAGAGCTGCAGTTTGTCGACCACTGGGTTAGGGGGAACCGTTCAAGGTTAATCAATGGCAAGAGCATGCGCTTTGCCTGGTTGTGTTTGTCTGCTGGCTTATTTGCTTGCTTTTCCCAGTAACAAGTCTTCCCCTCACAGCCACAGCAACGGGCATCTGACTCGGGCTGGGACCATCAGAGTCCTGCCGGGAAGGGAGAGAAAGACGTGGTGGAAAGGGGGAGGAGGGTTAGTGGGGAGCACGCCCTCCTTTCCTGGGATTACTGACCTGGGAAGGCATGGTCTCGGGGTCACGGGCAGCCATCTTCCTTGGCACATGCAGGAAGCACATCGACAGTGACAGAGAATGAGTTGGACCCACGGAGAGAAGTGAAAGAGGCCGAGGTTGGATGATCCCGCTTACACTCCTGGATCCCATCAGGCCTGATGCTAGATTTCTCCAGCCTTTCCACTATCAGCGGTTCTCAACCTGTGGGTCGCCACCCCTTTGGCGGTCGAACGACCCTTTCACAGGGGTCGCCTAAGACCATCCTGCATATCAGATATTTACATGATGATTCACAACAGTAGCAACATGACAGTGATGAAGTAGCAACGAAAGTAATTTTATGGTTGGGTCACAACATGAGGAACTGTATTTAAAGGGCCAGAAGGTTGAGAACCACTGGCTTAAGTGAACCAATACATTTGCTTTTTCACTTAAGTTGAAATAATCCTCAAACTCGCTGGCAAATAAGAGTTCTGACTGATATGGTGAGCGAGACGATTTGGGATGAAAGACAAGGTACATAGTGTTGACGGTTCATGGAGTGACTCCAAGGCCGTTCCCAGAGGCCCCTGGGTGTTCGAGCTACGGCCGTTTCTCTGGAATGATCGCTCGGCCTGTCCTGTTACCACCAGGGGAAGGACAGCATTTGTTCGCAATGTTTTTAAATGACCTTATAACTAACCACGGTAACGCCTCTTGTGAACGCAAAATGTTCTGGAATGAAGTGAAGTTAAGCCATGTACTTCAACCACTTCATGAATCTGTGATCAATACGGAGCCCCAACGCCTGACATCCAATGACAGAGAATGCCATGAAAAAGGGACTCGAGTGTCCTAGCTGGTGTGGCTCAGTGGATAGAGCATTGGCCTGAGGACCAAAGGGTCCCGGGTTCGATTTCAGTCAAGGGCACATACTATGGTTGCAGGCTCCCCCGGCCCTGGCCCTGGTCAGAGCTGGTGCAGGAGGCAACCAATCGATGTGTTTCTCTCACATCGATGTTTCTCTCTGTCTTTCCCTCTCTCTCCTAATCTCCCTAAATATCAATGGGGAAAAAACTCGGGTGAGAATTAACAACAACAAAAAAGGAGGTGGGGTGGGGGCTTGTCCCAGCCAAGGTTTGGGTCACACCTTTCATGATAGTATTGAAACGTTTTGTAGAAGCTGTATATGCCACTGTTTCTCCCTGGATTTTTATTTATTTTTATTCTCTAATCACCTTTTTAAAATATTTTTTTATTGATATCAGAGAGGAAGAGAGAGGGAGAGATAGAAACATCAATGAGGAGAATCATTGATTGGCTGCCTCTTGCACGCCCCCTACTGGGGATTGAGCGAGCAACCCAGGCATGTGCCCTGATTGGGAATGGAACCGTGACCTCCTGGTTCATAGGTCGACCCTCAGCCACTGAGCCAAGCAGGCTGGGCTCATCACCTTTCTTTTCTTTTCTTTTTCTCATCACCATTTATCCCCTGTATACCCTCTTCCGCCTCCACCATCTCCCTGGACTTTTAGTTACTTGGGTGAGCTTCGTTAACACAGGATCCTGACTCAAAATCACATTCACAAACGGTTTCATTTCCACTTAGAGCCCTTGATGTCATCTCTCAAAAAGTCGTCATCCCAGCCCTTTGGGGACGTCCTGAGGCCTCGGGATCTGAGCTCACACGCAGATCTGTGAACGGCAAAGGGCGTGCGTGCAAAACAGATTGAGACTCACATACGTGAGTTGTTGGGAGACCAGCGAGTCTGTGGTGAGTGGAGCGGAAACAGGGGATTCCTGCTTCTCCCTGTGACTTCCCCATTTCAGGTAAGTGGCGGCCCCACCCTCTGAGCACCCGTGCGCGAAACCGCAGGGCCTCTCCACTCTTCTTCCCCCTTTTCTTCTTCCCCTTTGCCTGCACGAGCTTGATCCCCTCTCAACGCCAACTCTCCCATCCATCTCCTCTCTTCACTCTCTGTCACTGCTTCTCCCAGGCCTTCATGATTCCCACCCGAATCACTGTGGTAATGACTTTGTAGTTATTCTCCTCAAATCTCTCTCTCACACTCAGGCCAGATCCAGTCAAAAATTTCAAGGACTGCCCAGCCGGTGTGGCTCAGTGGTTGAACATTGACCCAGGAACTAAGAGGTCATGGTTCGATTCCCAGTCAGAGCATATGCCTGGGTTGGGGGATTGATCCCCAGTGGAGGGCGTGCAGAAGGCAGCCGATCAATGATGTTTCTGTCTCATCAATGTTTCTATCTCGCCATCCTTCTCCCTTCCTCTCTCTTTCTAAAAATCAATAAAAACGTATTTTTTTTAAATGTTCAAGGATAGCCCTAGCTGGTTTGGCTCAGTGGATAGAGTGTCAGCCAGTGGACTGAAGGGTCCCAGGTTTTATTCCAGTCGGGGCACATGCCCGGGTTGAAGGCTTGATCCCCAGTAGGGGGCGTGCAGGAGGCAACCAATCAACGATTCTCTCTCATCATTGATGTTTCTATCTCTCCCTCTCCCTTCCTCTCTGAAAACAATAAAAAGATATTTTTTAACAAAATGTTCAAGGACTTATCATTGACTCATCCCAAGGACAAATTGTATTTTCCAATGAGTCCACCCCAATGGCTCCCACTCCTTGTGTCCTTACACGATGGTTTGGGCATTCCTCCCATCAAGGGCTGAAGTCTAGCCCTGGCCCGTTTGCCTTAATGGATAGAGCATCAACCCACAGACTAAAGCAGTGATGGCGAACCTATGACACGCATGTCAGAGGTGACACACAAACTCATTTTTTTGGTTGATTTTTCTTTGTTAAATGGCATTTAAATATATAAAATAAATATCAAAAATATAAATCTTTGTTTTACTGCGGTTGCAAATATCAAAAAATTTCTATATGTGACACGGCACCAGAGCTAAGTTAGAGTTTTTCAAAATGCTGACACGCCGAGCTCAAAAGGTTCCCCATCACTGGACTAAAGGGTCCCGGGTTCAATTCTGGTCAAGGGCACGTACCTTGGTTGCAGGATTGCAGGCTCGATCATTGGCCCTGCTCAGGGCTCGAGAGGCAACCAATCCATGTGTCTTCCTCACATCGATGTTCCTCTCTCTCTGTCTCTCCCCCTCCCTCCCATTTTCTCTAAAAATCAATGGAAAAATATCCTCAGGTGAAGATTAACAAAAAAATGCAAGAGGTGTGACGTCTACACTTCCTCCTGTGAACTCAGAGGGCTTAGGCCCAACCGCGGTGATG
Organism: Myotis lucifugus; assembly: GCF_000147115.1. Lineage (NCBI taxonomy): Eukaryota > Metazoa > Chordata > Mammalia > Chiroptera > Vespertilionidae > Myotis > Myotis lucifugus. The sequence goes on from NW_005871627.1 coordinate 269,798, forward strand.
TCGTGTGACTCTCCAGGTCAGGACCTATAGGGTTACTGTTCGTGTCGGGTTCTTTTCGAGAACTAGTTGCCTGTCACATGTAAAGGCTGCTGTGCTGTGAGTAAGCTGACCATGTGGAGACCTGTTGGTGCCCGTGATGCGAGGGCCGCACTGACAGCTGGGAATGCGGGTGAGGCCCCTCGGGAGGACTGCTAGCTGTCAGTCCCCCGGCCTCTGGGATCTGCCGGTGGAGGCCGCAGCATCTCGGCCTGTCCTCTTTCTGAATTCCCCCCGACAGAACCTGTGAGCACGGTAAAATGGTTGTTCTAAGCTGCCAAGCTTGCAGTCATTTGTTACACAGCCAATTATAACCGATGTTTTATTTTTTTTATTTTTAGACAAAACCTGTAACAGTCATCTGACCTCACCTTCAAGAAGCCCCTTACAAAAGAGGTGCGGTTTCGGGAACTGTTGGGGAGGGAGAGAGGAAGAGACTCAACAAGGGGAATTCTGGCCTCCCTGTGCGGTTGTTTTATTAAAAACATATTTTTTTATTGGTTTCAGAGAGGAAGGGAGAGGGAGAGCGAGATGGAAACACCAATGGTGAGAGAGAATCACTGATTGACTGCCTCCTGCACACCCACCCTGGGGACCCGAGCCCACAACCCAGGCGTGTGCCCTGCCTGGGAATCGAACCCGGGACCTCCTGTTTCATAGGTCGATGCTCAACCATTCACTGAGCCACGCTGGCCGGGCCTCCCCGTGGTTGTTTCAATGCCTACTCCGTCCAAGTGCACTCCGGCCCTTATCGTAGCCATACCTCCGCCCTGTGACACGAGCTGGACATGAGCGATCTCCTGTAAGAGATGCAGGTATGGAAGCTCAGAGTGGAAACATAAATTTCCCTGAGTCCCTGGTTGTCAGTGGCAACACAGGAATCAAATCCAGGACCCGCTGGCTCCAAAGCCCTTGCAATCCTGACATGCCTCCCTCCCAAGAGCTGAGCCGAAGAAAGAGACCCCAGATGAGCCCTTGGCACAACTTCCCTGCCCTCACCTTTCCCGGGACATGACTGACATGACTTCTCTCTTTGGAATAAAGAACAGCAAAGCAGGCGGGTTGGGCCGGAGAAAGTCGAGCTCTCCGCCCCCCAACCCTTTTCCACCCCCACCTTGTCCAACAAGCCAGGAGTCATTTGTTCTGTTCTTCTCCATGTGACTGCCTGAGGTTATCCTGGTTTTTATTAACCCAAACTTCCCCTTTTCAAAAGATAATTCTTTGAAATCTTCTGGGAAATTAACATGGCTCAGTCTGGCTCTGGGCTGGCCACCACATGCGCTCAGAATGAAGAGAACCTGAGATTTTTAACCCCTTGTGGTCACAGGCACACAAATGGAATGTCCCTCCGTGTTAACAGGCGATGCAGAGACAAGTACACTGAACTAGCTGTTCCGTTCAGCTTTGTCCTGGAAAAACATCTAGATTTTTTTTATCTAGATTTGTTCCAATTCAGGAGTTCCACACAACCCACGCTCACTAGAATTTTTTAATTTAAGAAATATCATCAACTAATTAATATACAAGTTAGCTCATTTAAATATGCTAGTTTTTTTTTAATATTCCTTAAGGAAATTCATTAGAAACAAGTAATATAAAATAACGACAGCGTACATTTTAGGTTCCAATCCTACTCCATATTCTAGTTAATTACACCAAAAATGTTCATAATTTTTCTTCATTTTTATTTTCAATCATATTGAATGCTTTGAGATTGTTTTTAGTGTCATACGAAATGTAAAAAGGCGATAAATTCTTTTTTTTAAAATATATTTTATTGATTTTTTACAGAGAGGAAGGGAGAGAGATAGAGTTAGAAACATCGATGGGAGAGAAACATCAATCAGCCGCCTCCTGCACATCTCCTACTGGGGATGTGCCCGCAACCCAGGTACATGCCCTTGACTGGAATCGAACCCGGGACCTTTCAGTCCGCAGGCCGACGCTCCGTCCACTGAGCCAAACCGGTTTCGGCAAGGAGATAAATTCTTGTTCCTTCAACATTGCTATATGTTTCTGATCGGTAAAAAAAAAAAAAAAAAAAAAAAAAAGAAAGAAAGAAAGAGAAAGAAAGAAGAAAGAAAGAAAGAAATGCTTTTCTCTGGGAAGTTTGGTGGAAGAGAGCAGGGAGGGGAATAAGCCCACCCCATCACCTCCACCCCCTCCTTTCCTCCAATACAGTGAAGACTATGGTCTTTACAGGTGACATTTCCTAAGACAATTGTGTTCCTTTTCTAGGCAAAGGCCCCTGAGGTATAACTCAGGACATCCTGGGGAGCTACGAGTAGAAGGAGTCCTCGAGTTTCACCCAGGCCCAGTGTCAAAGCTGCCTCCAGAACCACCTGAGCGTAGGACACACATTCTCTGGAGGAGGAAGGGTGAGAACTGGCTGGCCTGGAATTTCACTCCTGCAGGGCAAGGCGACTACTAGTGCTCCCTGTGAGAGGGGATCTAGACTCATTTTTTAAAAAAATATTTTTTTAATTGATTTCAGAGAAGAAGGGAGAGGGAGAGGGAGAAACATCAATGATGAGAGAGAATCATTGATTGGCTGTCCTGCACACCCCCTACTGGGGATCAAGCCCACAACCCGGGCATGTACCTTTGACCAGAATTAAACCCAGGGGACCCTTCAGTCCACAGGCTGATGCTGTATCCACTGAGCCAAACCAACTAGAGCTAGACTCATTTTTATTGATCAATGCAAGAGCTGGGAAAGGTCTTCTTCATGAAAAAAATCTGAAAAATTGACCTCTTGACAAGATCATGTCTGGGGCTTTAGCTAGGGAGACAGGAAGACAAGGGAAAAAACTAAGTCGAATTTGGGGACTGTGAATATGACAGCCCTGATATTACCAGGGGAGGAAAGCCTTGCAATAGTAGAAATGGCTCGGGATTAGAAAAGGCTCATGTCGTGGTGGAGTTTATTCTAGGAATGCAAGGTTGGCTTAACAGCCACACGTAGGAAGAGTAATGGATCGGTGTTCGATTTCCTGACCTCATCAGTGAACTCCGGTCATGTAACAGAGCGCCCTTGTCCTTAGTCTATACACACTGAACTCTTTAGGGGTAGAAGGACATAATATCACAAATAAGTCACATGCATGTGTGTATGTAGAAAAATAACAAGCAAATGAGGCAAAATATAAAACAATGGGCAATATAGGTTTTGGGAGTTCCTTGTGCAAATCAATTTTTTAGGTAAGTCTTAAGTAACATCAAAATTAAACGTTAGAAGAAGGAAATCAGTTAAAATACAATTTGACAAAATTTAACATCCATTCATGATTAAAAAATAAATAAATAAATAAAACTTTGGCAACCTGGAAATAGAAAGACACTGCTTTACACCGATAAAGTGTATCTACAAATCCCTCCAGGAAATGTCAGGCTGGATGGAAAAATGAAACTCCTTCTCTGAGGTCGGCCACGAGGGAAGGATGCTACCGTCACGATTCACATGCAACAGAACTTCCAGCAAAAAGCAAGCCTGGCCCTGACCGGTTTGGCTCAGTGGATAGAGCGTCGGCCTGCGGACTGAAGGGTCCCGGGTTTGATTCCGATCAAGGGCATGTGCCTTGGTTGCGGGCACATCCCCGGTAGGGAGTGTGCAGGAGGCAGCTGATCGATGTTTCTCTCTCATCCATGTTTTTAACTCTCTATCCCTCTCCCTTCCTCTCTGTAAAAAATCAATAAAATATATTTAAAAAAAAAAAGCAAGCCTCCCCTTGAGAAACAAGAAAAATGCCAGCTGGTCTCAGTCTTTTCCAAGAGGAAAAGAGATGGTACTAAACTGCCATGGTCTTTGCAAATGTGACCTCAGAGGAGTCAGTCCGTCCCCCTCTCCCCGGGTGCAGAGGAGGAAGGAGCAACCGGTGCCCTGGGAAACCCTTCCCCGTAGAAACCAAGATCAAAGAACAAGCTCCCCCCCAACAACGTTCACGTCCCTTTGAAGAAAGTTGCTGAACATTATCAAAAGGAAATAAAAGAAATCCTGAATAAATGGAGAATGAGACCACACTACATATCATAAGTATGTCCATTTTTTTCACGACTTCTCCACAGTTCTCTACTCGTACAGCTCTTGGGTTCAGATAAAAGTGGATGCACGGATCAAAAGAAAATGCATATGGAAGAACAGAAGGACAAAGACAGCGAAAGTCCATTTTAAAGACAAAGCACAAGGAAAGGCAACAAGCCTACCAAGTATTAAAAATGGTCGTTGGCGTGCCGTGGTATTGACACAGGGGTAAACAAACAGAAAAGGAACAGAGAGAGGCTGAGAGACAGGCCTGGGCACATCTGAAAACTTGACTTATGACACCAATGGCGTTTGAATCTGTGGGGGAAACATAAAAATGAAATAAACAATGCTGGGGCAAGAGTTTATCTCCTTTGTAAAAGCAAAATTAAAAGTAGATCTTTAATAGACATTAAAACAAAATACGAATTAATCCGCCCTGACCGGTTTGCCTCAGTGGATAGAGCCTCAGCCTGCGGACTGAAGGGTCCCAGGTTCGATTCCGGTCAAGGGCATGTACCTTGGTTGCGGGCACATCCCCAGTGGGGGGTGTGTAGGAGGCAGCTGATCGATGTTTCTCTCTCATCGATGTTTCTGGCTCTCAATCCCTCTCCCTTCCTCTCTGTAAAAAATCAATAAAATATATTTTTTTTAAAAATATGAATTAATCCTAACTGAAAAAAAATTCAAAACTTTTAGAAGAAACTAGAAGGGAGTAGTTTTCTATTTTTCAGAGTAGAGAAGGCATCCTAAGCTCGATACAAAAAGAACGGATCACAAAGAAAAAGACTGATAAATTTGACTCTGTTGTTATTACTAACTTTTATTCAAAAAAGACAAAGTCAACAAAGTTAAAAGACAAAGCACAGATTGAGGAGAAATATTTGTAATATGTATAACTGATGAAGGATGAGAATCCAGAATGTATGGAACACTATCACACGTCAGTAAGAAAGAAAAAAAAAATCCAAACCAAAAAAGTGGGAAAAGATTCGATGTTCCTCACAAGAGGACACCCAGCAGTGATGCCGTATGAAGAGGTGCTTAACCGAGCTGGTGACCGGGAAATCGCAAATTAATCACCACTCACACGCCACTTCCCACCCCATGATCGGCCAAGGGAAGAAAGCAAACGAGCCCCAGCCGGTTTGGCTCAGTGGATCGAGTGTTGGCCTGTGGACCGAAGGGTCCCAGGCTCGATTCCGGTCAAGGGCACATGCCTGGGTTGTGGGCTCGGTACAACGTGCAGGAGGCAACCAATCTGATTCCCTCTCATCATCGATATTTCTATCTCTCTCCTCCTCTCCCTTCCTCTCTGAAATCAATAAAAAATATATTTTAGAAGGAGAAGGAGGAGGAGGAGGAGGAAGAGGAGGAGGAGGAGGAGGAGGAGAAGGAGAAGGAGAAGGAGAAGGAGAAGGAGAAGGAGAAGGAGAAGGAGAAGGAGAAGGAGAAGGAGAAGGAGAAGGAGAAGGAGAAGGAGAAGGAGAAGGAGAAGGAGAAGGAGAAGGAGAAGGAGAAGGAAGCGGCAAACGGTAGGCAGTGCCAGGGCGAGGGAGAGGAGAGAAACGAGGCCCTCCCAGTAGCAGGGCTGTCCTTGGCATAGGCCCTCTGAAGAGCATGGCTGGTGTGTTGGAAACACACTTCTCTGATTCCAAAACCCCACGACTAGATGCCCAGAGAAGTACCGTTTTCAATAACGGGTCAAACGAAGAAGAATCAAACTCATCAGGGAGATGATAAACTGGCACAACAGAATACTATACAGTAGTTAAAATGAATAAGCTGGAGCTATATATATATTAACATAGAGAACTATCAAAACATGTCGAATTTGCCCTAACCGGTTTGGCTCAGTGGATAGAGCGTCAGTCTGTGGACTGAAGGGTCCCAGGTTCGATTCCGGTCAAGGGCATGTACCTTGGTTGCGGGCCCATCCCCAGTAGGGGGTGTGCAAGAGGCAGCTGATTGATGTTTCTCTCTCATCAATGTTTCTAACTCTCTATTCCCCTCTTTTCCTCTCTGTAAAAGATCAATAAAATATATTTTTTTAAAATGTTGAATTAAAAAAAAGAATAGCCCGGCCAGTGTGGCTCAGTGATTGATGTCGACCTATGAACCAGGAGGTCACCAGGTTCGATTCCCAGTCAGGGCACATGCCCAGGTTGTGGGCTTGATCTCCAGTGGGGGGCGTGCAGGAGGCAGCTGATCAATGATTCACTCTCATCATTGATGTTTCTATCTCTCCCTCTCCCTTCCTCTCTGAAATCACTAAAAAATATATTTTTTTAATAAAAAAGAAGCACTACTGCCAGATGACATGTACAGTGTGATAAATGTAGATAGAGCTTCAAACGTGAAAACCAGTGTTGTATAATATTATGGATAAAAATAACATTAAAACTTCCACGGAAATGATAAACAACAAATCTGGAATAGTGGTCACCCTGGGCCAGCAGAATCGGAACGTGAAAGAATGCGCAGAGGGCTTCACCTGGCTTTTGGGTTGTATTTTTCTTTAAAAAAAAATGATCTACACAAAGATGGAAAATGTTAAGATTTTTATAAATTGCTATGTAAGCTTATTGCTGTGTAGCACTGAAGCAAACTGTAGATTAAAAGAAGGCTTTAAGCCAGTGATGGCGAACCTTTTGAGCTCGGCGTGTCAGCATTTTGAAAAACCCTAACTTAACTCTGCTGCCGTGTCACATATAGAAATTTTTTGATCTTTACAACCATAGTAAAACAAAGACTTATATTTTTGATATTTATTTTATATATTTAAATGCTATTTAACAAAGAAAAATCAATCAAAAAAATGAGTTCGCATGTCACCTCTGACACACGTGTCATAGGTTCACCATCACTGCTTTAAGCCCTAGCCGGTTTGGCTCAGTGGATGGAGCGTCGGCCTGCGGACCAAAGGGTCCCGGGTTCGATTCCGGTCAAGGGCATGTACCTCTATTGCAGGCTCCTCCTCGGCCAGGGCCCTGGTCAGGGCTCGTGCAGGAGGCAACCAAAAATCGATGTGTTTCTCTCACATCGATGTTTCTCTCTGTCTTTCCCTCTCTCTTCCACTCTCCCTAAAAATCAGTGGAAAAATATCCTCGGGTGAGGATTAACAAAAATAATAATAAGGCTTTAAAATAGACGTGAGGGTTTAAAAACCCCGGGAAGCAAGAACGAGTTGAAACAGCGCTAACCTGGGTTAACGGCCCGTGGCTGGTCGGCCACCAATTAGATGTCTGATTGGAACGATCACTTCACTCCCGGGGAGCTGTTCCTTTATTTGTACCCTAAGGGGTCCATCCAGTCATTGCGCCTCTCGTGAACTCCTCCTTTGGGAACTGGCTGATGTAGGGAAGTTCTGGACCAGCTCATCTCTAAGATGCTTTTCCGGCTTTAAAACTCAAGTTCATGCTCATGGATCCGGTGGCCTCGGAGCGTGGACATTCACAGGTGCTGCCAGTTTGCTGTGTTGAGGACATTCACATGGAACTCCTCCATCGCGCTCTCTCCTCTCCCAGTAGATGCCGGACTCCTGTAAGCCCCATCCATCGGGCGGGAGGAGGCGGCCCCCAGCTTTGGACGGGCCCTGGAACTTGAATTACGTAACAGAGCAGGGATAGGCAGATTGCCTTCTGAGTTACCCCTTGCAGAGTGTCCTTGGCATGCGTTGACCCCCCTTAACTCTCCCTGGCAGATACCGCGAGGGCAGCTCTGTCCCTGGAGTAATTAATCCCCGTTGTACGAGGGTTCCGAGGTGCTGCCAGCGACCCTGCAATAACGGGGGCCTGACAGCAAAGAAATGATGCAGCCCCATCCGGTTTGGCTCAGCACATAGAGCGTTGCCCTGCAGACCCAAGGGTCCCGGGTTCAATTCTGGTCAAGGGCATGTACCTCGGTTGCAGGCTCCTCCCCGGCCTGGGCCCTGGTCGGGGCTCGTGCAGGAGGAAACCCATCATGTGTTTCTCTCACATCGATGTTTCTCTCTGTCTTTCCCTCTCTCTTCCACTCTCTCTAAAAGTCAATGGAAAACTGTCCTTGGGTGAGAAAGGAAAGAAGGAAGGAAGGAAGGAAAGAAGGAAGGAAGGAAGGAAGGAAGGAAGGAAGGAAGGAAGGAAGGAAGGAAGGAAGGAAGGAAGGAAGGAAAGAAGGAAGGAAGGAAGGAAGGAAGGAAGGAAGGAAAGAGAGAGAGAGAGAGAGAGAGAGAGAGAGAGAGAGAGAGAGAGGAAAGAAGGAAGGAAGGGAGGGAGGGAGGGAGAAAGAAAGAAAGAAGAAAGAAGAAAGAAAGAAAGAAAGAAGAAAGAAAGAAAGAAAGAAAGAAAGAGAAATGCTGCAGAAAGCAGGGCCCCTTCTGCTGTCCCCAAGCCCCGAAGTGAGGCGCACTTCCCAAGCCCGTTGCCCTCTGTCACCCCCTTCCGTGGGGAGTCCACTGTCCTGGGCCGGGAGCCCGCCCTTCTGTCCCGTGACACCCAGTCGGGGCAGGGACCCCAGCTGGCCGCACAGGGCCTCCTGGCGGGCAGTCAGGCACCCCCAGATGAGAGCGGCCGCTGATGGCCGGCCCTCCGGGCCCGTGGCTGCTGGGCTCGGCCCGCTCCCTGCCTCCCCAAGTTCAAATGCCAGCCTGGTTTCCATCTGGAAGCGTCCCAGCCCAAACATGGAACAAAAGTCCCCTCTGACAAGCCCATTCTGGGTTCCAAAGTATGTTTTTATGTTTGTTGGCAACTAGGACTGTCACCAGCAACAATAACAAGCCTGTTTCCCCTCGGCCGGAGCCACTTCATTTCTTCACGTTGGTCCCAGGGCTGGAGCTGGACAGATGAATAATGTAGGCTGGGCTGCT
>NW_005871627.1:278970-282136 GCF_000147115.1 Myotis lucifugus
CCAGCCTTTTCATCAAGGTGGACACTGACGTTTTATGTTTTCGATATTTGGTTTTCTTTTCTTTGTGATGTGTTTCCATTCTCACTTTGAGACAAGGACCGACAGCCTCTACTGGTGCGACGGGTAGAGCCAGTCTCTCCATCAGCGAGGTCGCCCTGCCACCTGGTGGCCGGGAGAGGGATGTGCAGGTTTCGCTCCTATCTCCAACTTCATAAAACACAGGTTGTTTGAAGGGTCCTTCAAAATATTTAGACAGCCTTTCACTTCCGACATCACAAGGAGATAGATGGGGCTGTTTGGGGGGGGCGGGGGGAACAGAGATTGCATGTGGAATCAGAATGCTGGTACAATATTTGAGTGCCAGTCAACTATTTGAGCAAATCGTTTCTTTTTTTTGAACCCGTCTTCTCTCCTGTAACATGGAGGTCACAGTCGACGTTTGGTTCTTAGAGTTTTGTGAAGCTTAAATAACATAATGCATAGGAAAGGGGTCCTCGGAAACTTTATCCACCACACGTGTAAATACATTGAAAATCTCGAAAGAAGTAGATTCTTCCATCAGACTTGGTAAAAAAATGTTCAGACTCAAAACCTGTTTGGCTGCCATAGTACAGATCCCCGGCCTTCGGATAAGCAAAGAGGAGGACTTCGTCCTGCCACCTGCTTTCCTAACTGCACGGACCCTCCCATTCTCTTCCTTTTCGCCTGTAAGTACCCCGGCTTCCTGGGCCTGTCTTCACAGGCCCAGCGAATGAATGATGAGGAACGTAGAATCTACGTGGTAGATGAATGGGCCTTTGAGTTACAGTTGCTTGCGTAGAACCGCCAAGCGCCCTTAGAGTTGGGACTCGGGGACTTGGCTACCTCGTCTCCTGGGAACAGCCGGAGCCAGGCACAGCAGCTAAAGAAGCCGATACGGAGTTAGTTGGTGCCGCCCAGTGCTGACGTGAGATGACTCATCAAACACAAGCCGGCTTGGCCACTGCTTCTGTGCAGCTGCCTGGAGGAAGCCAGGAGCGCCGGGTGCCAAGCTCTGGACTCGGTGAGCAAGCCAACGTTGCAGGCCTCACCTCGTGCTCCAGGTCACTCCTGCCTGGGTGGCGGGCCAGCCAGTGGGAGTCTGCAGATGCAACCCCCAGGCCCTGGTCTGAGCTTCCCACTCATGGGCTGGACCTCTGTGTCCTCCGATTCCTAATGGGGGAGGCAGGCTCGGGGTGTATTTGGAAGTAGGATCAATAGTTTTCAAGCCCCGCTGGTATGGCTCTGTGGTTGATGTCAACCTATGAACCAGGAGGTCACGGTTCCATCCCGGGTCAGGGCACATGCCCAGGTTGCAGGCTCGATCCCCAGTAGGGGGCATGCAGGAGGCAGCCAGTCAATGATTCTCTCTCATCATTGATATTTCTCTCTCTCTCTCTCTCTCTCTCTCTCTCTCTCTCTCTCCCTTCCTCTCTGAAATCAATAAAATATATATTTTTAGATAGTTTTGCAAAGAGAAAATAGCACGCCAGCTAAAGGGACATCACCTCCTTGGGGGGAGTGGTGAGGAGGTGCCACTCGGGTTTGCAGGCCACCGTCCCCGAGGCTGGCCCTCTGCCTCCCACACTTCGTTCCAGGTCAGGCTCACCTGGGCCTCCTGAGGAAGCCCCTTAGGAGCCCGAGCATCACCTGAGGCCGGGGTGTGTCAGCAGGTGAAGGGAACAGAAGAGGGCAGCAGGGCCGTGTCTCGTGGGGCCCCTGGCAGGTCGGGGGACTGGAAGGGAAAAGCTACGCCCCCCCCCCCATGGAAGGAAGAGCCCCTCCCAAGTGCCTGGAGATGCGCCAGAACCCCAACATCGGGGAAGCCACTCACTCCCCACAACCAACTCTTTTTTTAAATGTTTTTATTGATTTTAGACAGAGAGGAAGGGAGAGGGAGAGAGAGAGAGAGAAACATCAATGAAGAGAGTCATGGATCGGCTGCCTCCTGTAGGCCCCACACTGGGGATCAAGTGCAAAACCCAGGCATGTGCCCTGACTGGGAATCGAACCATGACCTCTTGGTGCATGGTTGATGCTCAACCACTGAGCCACACCAGCCGGACCCCACGCCCAACTCTTATTGGGCTGCTCCAGAATCTTCCAGAAAGACCAACTTGCCGATGGAGCCCTGGGGCTTTCTCCTCCACAGAACACCTCTGCGAGCAGGGAGAGGTCACTAGAGGCAGGGTCTTTCTTCAGGAAGGTACTAGAGCAGCGGTTCTCAACCTGGGGGTCTCGACCCCTTTGGGGGTCGAACGACCCTTTCACAGGGGTCACCTAAGACCATCGGAAAACACATATATAATTACATATTGTTTTTGTGATTAATCGCTATGCTTTAATTATGTTCAATTTGTGACAATGAAAATACACCCTGCATATCAGATATTTACATGACGATTCATAACAGTAGCAAAATTACAGTTATGAAGTAGCAACGAAACTAATGTTATGGTTGGGTCACCACAACATGAGGAACTGTATTAAAGGGTCGCGGCATTAGGAAGGTTGAGAACCACTGGTCTAGAGGGTGCGGTGGTCCTTCAGGGCTTCCTCATACCTCAGAACTCCTTACATTGGCCAAATCAGAGCAGGCACAGAAGGCGTGGCGGCCAAACTCTGTGAGCCGAAGTCCACACAATCTGACAAGGCAAAGCGGAGGTGGGCGCAGTGAGAGTGCTGAGAGCACTGCCTTGCCGCGGTGGGTGGAAAAGGTGGGCCTTGGAGATGCCAGCACCGGGTGTGATGGGAGACTGCAGCTTCCGCATCTGCAAAATCCACGTGATTGACAAGTGGACGCAATGGAAGGCGGGCACAGCCAGCTTTAAACATAGACCAATGCATTCATCTATTCTATGTGGATGAAGACACTGATGTTTAGGATCGTTTTATAGCCTTTTTTTAGGATGCACTTATTGATAGATATAACCCAGTAGTTAAAATACTTAACCGAGAGCCCTAGCTGGTTTGGCTCAATGGATAGAGCATCGGCCTGCGGACTGAAGGGTCCCAGGTTCAATTCTGGTCTAGGCCACACGCCTGGGTTGCGGGCTTTATCCCAGTGGGGGGCGTGCAGGAGACAGCCGATCAATGATTCTCTCTCATCATTGATGTTTCTATCTCTTCCTTCCTCTCTGAAATCAAT
>NW_005871627.1:283448-284457 GCF_000147115.1 Myotis lucifugus
GAAGGGAGCTACTGAGAAGAGGAGTCTGATGAGCCCTCGAAGAGACTCTTCATTGAATGGAAGTTTATTTTAACTGAAATATAATTGATGTATGACATCATATTCGTTTAGGTGTCCACCATCATGATTTGATATGTGTGCATATTGTAAAATGATGGTCAGAATAACGTTTTGTTAACATCCTTCCCCACAGATTTACAAAGCTACATTTTGTGTGTGTGTGTGTGTGGTGGTGAAATCTTTTAAGATCTACTCTCTTAGCAACTTTAAAATATACAACAGCTCTGGCTGGTTTGGCGCAGTGGATAGAGCATCAGCCTGCAGATTGAAGGGTCCCGGGTTCGATTCCGGTCAAGGGCACATGCCTGGGTTGCGGGCTCAATCACCAGTAGGGGGTGTGCAGAAGGCAGCGGATCCATGATTCTCTCTCATCATTGATGTTTCTATCTCTCTCTCCCTCTCCCTTCCTCTCTGAAATCAATAAAAATATATTTAATAAATAAATAAATACATAAGTAAAAATATATAACATAGTATTTCTGCCGAAACCGGTTTGGCTCAGTGGATAGAGCGTCGGCCTGCGGACTGAAAGGTCCCAGGTTCGATTCCGGTCAAGGGCATGTACCTGGGTTGTGGGCACATCCCCAGTAGGAGATGTGCAGGAGGCAGCTGGTCGATGTTTCTCTCTCATCGATGTTTCTAACTCTCTATCTCTCTCCCTTCCTCTCTGTAAAAAATCAATAAAATATATTAATATATATATATACATATATATATATATATAAAACATAGTATTTCTAACGTTAGCCACCATGCTGTACTTTACATCCCTAGGACTTATTCATCTTATAACTGGAAGATTGCACCTTTTTTTTTTCCAGATTATAATCTTTTTTATTTTTTTATTTTTTTATTTTTTTTTTTATTGCTTAAAGCATTACAAAGGGTATTACATATGTGTCCTTTTTTTTCCCCCGCCCTTGACAATACCCCGGCTTCCCCTACCCCC
>NW_005871627.1:284557-285976 GCF_000147115.1 Myotis lucifugus
CTATTATTGTTCAAAAGGTTATAATGGTCTCCTATTATCATGAATGAGTGAGATCATGTGGTATTTTTCCTCAATGACTGGCTTATTTCACTTAGCATAATGCTCTCCAGCTCCATCCATGCCGTTGCAAATGGTAAGAGTACCTTCTTTCTTACAGCAGCATAGTATTCCATCGAGATTGCACCTTTTTTATCCAAGGATATTTCCATTGATTTTTTTTTTTTGAGAGAGAGAGAGAGTGTGGATGGGAGGGAGGAGGAGGAGGAGAGCGAGAGAAACATCAGTGTGAGAGAAGCCCATGGATTGGCTGCCTCCTGCATGCACCCTGACTGGGGCCAGGGATAGAGCCTGCAACCCAGGTACATGCCCTTGACCAGGACTTGAACTCGAAACCCTTTGGTCCACGGGCCGACACTCTAACCACTGACCCAAACGGGCCAGGCAGTTGGCACCTCTTGATGATTCCACCCCTTTTGCCTCTGCACCACCCGTCTGTTTTCTGTATCTATGAGTCCAGCTTTTCTATGTTCCACACATGAGCTCATGTGGCATTTGTCTCTGTCTGACTTACTTCACTCAGGATAATGCCTTCAAGGTCCATCCACGTTGTTGCAAATGGCAGGATTTTCTTCTTATTATGGCTGAAGAATATTCCATTGTGTATACCACAATTGCTTCATCCCTTGATGGACAGGGGTTTTTTCCATATTTTATAAATAAAGTTGCAATGAACGTGGGGGTGCGGGGTCTTTTCAGGATAGTGATTATATTTCCTTCAAATACGTTCCCAGAAGTAACATTGCTGGGGTTGTACGGTCGTTCTATTTTTTATCCTTTTTAAAAAATATATATATATTTTATTGATTTTTTTACAGAGAGGAGGGGAGAGAGGGTAGAGAGTTAGAAACATCGATGAGAGAGAAACATCGATCAGCTGCCCTCTTGCACGCCCCCTACTGGAGATGTGCCCGCAACCAAGGTACATGCCCTTGATCAGAATCGAACCTGGGACCCTTGAGTCCGCAGGCCGACGCTCCATCCGCTGAGCCAAACCGGTTAGGGCTATATTTAACTTTTTGAGGAACCTCCACACTGTTTTTCCATAAAGGCTGCGCCAATTTCCATTTCCACCAACAGGATGCAAGGGTTCCCTGTTCTCCACCTCCTCGCCCACACTTGTTACTTCCTGCTTTCTGATGGAGCCCTCCGACAGGTGGGCGGTATCTCATTGTGGTTTTATTTGCATTTCCCTGGTGATTGGTGACGGTGAGCACCTGTCCATGCAAACTGGGCATTTAGACAGTAGGACCAGGAGACTCAATGTGATAACCACCAGAACACAAGCCTACCTCCCCCTCCCACTCACAGGTCCCTACATAGTGAGAGAAAAGACATTCTTTAAGTCATGAAAGCACAGGG
>NW_005871627.1:290741-292382 GCF_000147115.1 Myotis lucifugus
ACCTCCTGAGAGCCGGGGCTCTGTGCTGGGTCTGGAGAGGCTGCAGCAAAGGGGATGGGCCCAGGGACGGAGGACAGACACAAGGTTATTCCCAACCCCTGGGCGTGAGCTCTCTCCACCCGGGTAGCTGTCAGCCTAGTCCCATCCTAGGCTGCTGCACCACCCACGACACACACTCACACACACACACACACACACACATTCACATATTCACACACACTCTCACATGCTCACACACTCACATGCTCACACACTCACACACACTCACAGTCACACACTTTATATACACACACACTCACATACACACTCACACACACTCTCTCATACACACTCACACACACTTTCACACACACACTCACACACTCTCTCACACACTCACACTCTCATACACACACACACTCTCTCATACACACACACACTATCTCTCTCAAACACATGCTATATACGCACACTCTCTCTCACACACATACACACATTCACTATCTGTCAAACACACACATACTATACATACACACTCTCACACACACTATTTCTCAAACACACATATACCTTACACATTCATACACTCTCACACTCACACACACACACACACACACACACTCACACACACACTTACACGTGATGACACAACAGTTTTAGGTATTCCCATATCTCCTCACATAATGCCCCAGCCAGCACGATTGGGTGCTTATCCATTCTGGGCCCTGCGCAAGGTGTGTGCGCACACTAACCCCCTCAGGCAATCCTCACAGAACCCTACAGGGATGCACACGGATGGGTCTGAGGCTGGAGAACTGCAGTGAATAACCCAGCCAGGGAGCGGCAAAGCCAGGACTTGGACACCCGGTCTGACCTGACCAGTGACTGCTGGCTGCCGTCTGCGGGCCTCTCCGTGATGGGGGGAGGGGGAGGCTGGTCTGTGTGAGGCACCTAAATGCCCAAAGGGGGAGCTCACCTGGTCCCTCCCACACAGGGAGGAACGGTGAGGGCCCCCTACCCTCTGAAAACACTGCCCGTGCAGGCTTTGCACGTGCTGGGACACAATCCATCATAGAAAGCTAACTGGCCCAGCCGGTGTGGCTCAGTGGTTGAGCATCAACTTATGAACCAGGAGGTTCGGTCTTGGTCAAGGCACATGCCCGGGTTGGAGGTTCTATCCCCAGTCGGGGGCGTGCAGGAGGCAGCCGAACAATGATACTCTCATCATTGATGTTTCTCTCTCTCCCTCTCCCTTCCTCTCTGACATCAATTTTAAAAAGAAAAGAAAGGGAAGCACTGAGGGGTGCTGAGCTGAAGAGAGGGAGAAACACTATCTGATCTGTATTTTACAAAGGCCGGAGCTGCTGCAAAAAGGAGGCGGAGCAGCAGGCGTGGAAGCAGGTCCCTCCCTGCAGCCCCGGAACCACGGAGGTGTCTTTGTGGCGGTGCTTCTGAGTGTTGTGCCTGCATCCGTCTTCGTCTTTGCAATAGTGTTGAAATTACTCAGTTTTTCACCAGGTTTTTTAAGAAAATGCAGGGACAGCTCGGTCAACGTGGCTCAGTGGTTGAGCATTGACCTATGAACCAGGAGGTCACGGTCTGATCACTGGTCAGGCCACAGGCCCGGGTTGTGGGCTCAATCCCCACGTAGGGGGCGTGCTG
>NW_005871627.1:292749-304607 GCF_000147115.1 Myotis lucifugus
GGTGATGGGGAAGGGTGTGTATGTGTGGGGCACAGGGGATATATGGGGAATCTGTGTACCGACCTCTCAATTTTGCTGTGAACCTAAAACTGACATTAAAAAAAAGTCTATTTTTTAAAAAATAGAACTACCCATTCTTAATATATGGTATATTCATACAATGGAATCTTATTAGGCCATAAAAAGGAATGAGAAATTCTTTGTTTGCCCAGCCGGCAGGGCTCAGCGGTTGAGTGTTGATGCCCAGTCAGGGCACATGCCCGGGGCTGCAGGCTCGATTCCCAATGTGGGGTGTGCCTCTCCCGGGGGTAAAATCTTAAGCCAATCAGTCTGGACTGTCCTGACCAACTCCGATGAAGTCCTCTGCCTGACAAGACTCCCTAAGGGGCCCTAACCGGTTTGGCTCAGTGGATAGAGCGTCGGCCTGTGGACTGAAAGGTCCCAGGTTCGATTCCGGTCGAGGGCATGTACCTTGGTTGTGGGCACATCCCTAGTAGGGGGTGTGCAGGAGGCAACTGATCTATGTTTCTCCCTCATCGATGTTTCTAACTCTATCCCTCTCTCTTCCTCTCTGTAAAAAATTAATAAAATATTTTTTAAAAAATTTAAAAAAAGACCCCCTAAGGGATGGTGTCCTTGCCTGAAATGATTCACTGTTTTATCTCTTAGTCCCACCCTCTTTCTACCCCTAAAGCCTCCCGTTCTGTACAACTCATCCAGTGCCTTCTCCTTGCCGGATGAGACGCTGCCTGAGTCATGAATCACCTCATGAAGCCAGTTCCATCTTCAGCTTTACGCCGTGGGTTTGTTTTTGTTTTTTTCTTTGTTTTTTTTCCCCTTTATTGATTAAGGTATTACAAATGTGTCCTTATCCCCCCATTGTCTGCTCATCCCCCCCAGTCCTGCCTCACCCTCACCCCCTGTTGTCTGCGTCCATCGCTTATGCTTATATGCATGCATACAAGTCCTTCAGTTGATCTCTCCCCCTCACCCCCACCCTCCCCTACCCTCCCTCCGAGGTTTGAGCATCTGATCGATGCTTCTCTGTCTCTAGATCTGTTTTTGTTCATCGGTTTATGTTGTTCTG
Organism: Myotis lucifugus; assembly: GCF_000147115.1. Lineage (NCBI taxonomy): Eukaryota > Metazoa > Chordata > Mammalia > Chiroptera > Vespertilionidae > Myotis > Myotis lucifugus. The sequence continues at coordinate 293,837 of NW_005871627.1, forward strand.
TTTTTTAACACGGCTCTCTCCCCAGACACAAACCACCTCCTCCCTCCCCCCCAGCCCCGCGCCCCTGCTTCCTTCGTCATCCTCTGGCCTCAGACAAGACTGGGTCTCAGCTGGACCTCGGGCCCAGACGGCGGATCGGCTGGCTTTTTCCAGCAGACGGCAGGAAGCCTCTGATGGGCTTCGAGCAGAAAAGAAACCTTGCCATTAGGAAGAGGCGTCTTGGCAGCAGTTCCTCCCACGGAATGGGTGGGAGAGAAGCGGGCCTTGCTTCTAGCCCAGGGCGGGTTCCGTGGGGGACAATGGCACACTGGCGCCACCTGGAGGCAGCCTGGCGCAATCGCAGGAGCCAAATCGGCAAACCAGAAAGTCACAGAGCGAGGTGTTAGTGCTGCTGCAAGAGCCGCCTGCTTGCTTGGACTAAGCCAAGAGCAAAGCTTCGGGGAGGAGGCTCTGCTAGAGAATCTAGGAACAGCCTGGGCCTCCATACCTTCCCTCTGAGGAGGCTGATTTCAAAGGAGATTCTTAAGTTACTTCCGTACTAAAACCTCCCACCGCCCTGGCTGGTTTGGCTCAGTGGATAGAGTGTTGGCCTGTGTACTGAAGGGTCCCGGGTTTGATTCCCAGTCAGGACACACTGGGGTTGCAGGCTCGATCCCCAGTAAGGGGTGTGCAGGAGGCAGCCAATCCATGATTCTCTCTCATCATTGATGTTTCTCTCTCCCTCTCCCTTCCTCTCTGAAATCAATCTATATATATAAAAGCCTAATATGCAAATTGCCCCTGCTATGACATGCGCTGACCACCAGGGGGTGGCGTGGAACGAAGGAAGGCCCCAGCCAGCAGCCGGAAGGCCCCAATTGGCCCTGACCCCCAGGCCTAGGGACCCTACCTGTGCACAAATTTCATGCACCAAGCCTCTAGTAAAAATATATTTGTTAAAAAAAAAAAAAAAAAACCTCCCACAAAGGGCTGTAGAGACACCACCCTGCTCCTGACTGAGACCTACAGCAGATTTGCAAATCGGCATCTTTGCCAAAATTAAGAGTAGTCCTTGCCCAGGGCAAGGAAGAGGACTTGGTCTTGCTTCAAGTGACACAGCCAGGTGGCTGGTCTCGCTGTAGACGTCGTCACCCACACGGAAAGAGAAGGTGGCCCTTGGACAGTCAGCAGAGTGAGGCTGTCCTGGGGGGGGTGGCAGCCAGGCCCTGCTCTGCTCATCTGGGCAGATTTTTCCAGTAACTTCTTTTCCTGACAGCCCTGTGAGCTACAACACAGCCGAGGTAACATACCAGAAACACTAGAAATTAAAATGAAGCAGTTTTGAGAATTAACCAGACTTAGATCTTTGAATCCCAGGGCCAGAATCCACTTAAGTCCATACTTCAGGGTGTAATTCTTGCCGCTCTGCACGATTTGTTTCTCTCTTCATTCAGAACAGGAGTAAACTGTTCTTATCCATGCTCTCCTGGTCACCCAGTCACGGGAAACTTCTTACGGCTCGACTTCTCTTTGCCGTTAGTTCTGTCTCCTTCCTAAGATCTAATGTTTTCTTAAAGAACTTTTCAGGTGTAGACAAACAAGGTCATTTCTCCGAGCCTGCCAAGACGGCACTGGGCTTTTGCTTCTGGGTGGATGGAAGGGTCCAGCAGCCCAAGGTCAGCCCTCTGGATTTGCCCAGGAAGGAAGGCAAAGCTAGTGTGGTCCCTAAAGGCTACGAGGTTCCTATTGGTAGGCGCATTGTTAAGGTGATGAGGTAGGTGCTCAGAGGATACTGTGCCCGGACACACCTCTAAAAAGTGGAAAAAGTAGGATTTAAAATCCTTTGGTTGCCTGACTCTGGATCCATCTTGCTTCCTACAGCATAAGAATTTAGGAAGAGGGCAGAGACGACGTTAGGGGGTGGACACGCCATGCGATATCCAGACGATGTATCATAGAATGGTACTCCTGAAACCTGTATAATTTTCTTAACTAATGTCACCCCAGTAAATTTAATTTTTAAAAAATGTTTTAAAGAATTGAGGAAGAGGCGTCTCCAAGGGGTTAAAGGTGGCCGTGGGAGCCCCAAGGACCAAAGGAAAGTGGGTTGGGTCCCAGGGCCAGGGCGGGGCCTATGTTGAGGGTACCCCCAAAATTAGTGCTGGGGAAGAGGAAGGCGAGGCCAGGACGGGTAAGGGTCAGATATGAGCCTGGAAAGGCACTGGCCCGAGGTCAGAAGGCTAGGAGGGTCCTGGGATGGAAGGTGCCTCTAGGACTTGCTGAAAGCCTGCTCTCTGCCACTGTGGCTCTGGGCTCCCTACCCTCCTCCTCTTCCTCTCTCTCCCCCTCTCCTCCCATGCCAGTTCGCTCCGGTTTTCTATTTGGCTTTGCTTAATTGTAGATACCATGGTAGAGCTGGGGGGGGGGGGGGATTGAGACCTCTCTTCTAAGGAATCACGCAATGCCTTTCACCTCCTCTTTCCTAGGAGCAAAGGGTGTGCAATAAAATCAAAGTTCACCTCCTGCAACCGGCTCCCGAGAGAACCGAGCCAACAAAGACACAGTCTTTTCCCTGTTTTTCCTCTAAACTGGTTTTTTAGTGTTCTCTTCCCTTCCCTTCCCCTCTCGGGGGCACGCGTGCCCAGGGGCTGAGCCACACAGTCACCTCTGTGGGAGGTGTCCCCTCGGAGGTAGCCATGAGCTGGGAGACTGGTTACACTGAGCAAATGAGTGACGGAGCAAGTAAGTGACAGGAAGTGAAAGGGAAGGAACCTGGAGGCCTTGGGAGTAACTGGAAGTATAGTGTGAACTCATTATCTTTAAATGTAAAACGATAAAAACATAAATATATGTGCATACACACAGAGGTGTCATTATATATCTGTGTAAAGGTCCTTGAATAGCATTAAACATCATTCCTTTGGTTCGACCTTGTTTCCTTATAACATTGATGACTTAGTGTAGGAGCTTCTCTCTTGCTTGTATTAGTTTATTGTAAAGTTGGTTTCATTGTGCGTCATTTTGCCACAGTTCTGGGAACCTATTGGCGATATTAAGTGAGGACTAACTGCATAAATATATATATTTATACAAATTCTAGCTCTATCAGCCACGAAAACAATAACATCCCAGTAGCAATGAGCACTCCGGACATCTAACCTTGGCTTCTAAATACCATCCTCCATTAAAAGGAAACAGGAAGTGGCTGATTCCAGGAACAAGGTGAGCCTGAGATATCTTCTTCTGCCACCAAGTAAGGAGGTGTTTTAAAAATGATGGGGTGCCTGACCAGCATGGCTCAGTGGTTGAGCATCGATTCCAGGTGGATTCCAGGTCATGGCACATGCCCAGGTTGCAGGCTCCATCCCCAGTGTGGGGCATGCAAGAGGCAGCCAGTCAATGATTCTCTCTCATCATTGATGTGTCTTTCTCTCTCCCTCTCCCTTTCTCTCTGATGTCAATTAAAAAAAGAGAGAGAAGATACTTTAATTGTCATGAGCAGAAACACAAAGATGAATGGCATACACTTTCATTTTTAAAAAAAAAAAATCAGTGGTCTTCAGTATCTAGCTGGTGACATGCCATGTGTCCCAAGGCCAGAGGATGTGGTCAAGGTCACCGCAGGCTGGGCTGGACTTGGTTCACCCGCTTAGCCCTGAGCTCGGAGAGGTGCTCTGTAAGGGCACAGTCGCCAGCCCAAGACAGGGCTTGGTTTCCTATCTGTTTCCAATCTGCCTATTTCCAAGTTGTGCCGCCCCCTCCGGGCCAGAAGGTTGCTGGGTATGTGGTCTCCCGGGCTCCCTTCCCTCCTCAGGACAGTCCAGGATGCACACGATTCTGAATGGAATTTTTAAATAACAACATGCAGACTATTCCGAATGGAATTGTTCAACAACGATGGGTTCTCTCCAGGGTGAACCTCTATTTTGAGGACCCTCTCCACACACCCCAGATGCACTTGGAAGGCCATAGAAAGAAAAGGCTAGGAGGTCCATTTTCTCTCCAGATCATGAGCCTTCTTTTATCCTCTGCTCCTAATCTCTCTCTCCCTCCCCCTGACTCTCTCTCAGCCACCCCCCGTTCACCCCCCAAAGCCACAGGTATCACTAACCTTTCAACTTCCCCCAGGATGCGATATTGGTTTTGCTTTACCACATTGGCTAATGGGGGGAAGAAGAGGACAGTTTCAAAGACTTCCTCTCCTTACTTCTTCACTGCAAAGGCCAAGGTACCAATGTGGGGGCAAAGCTTGCACCAAGTTCAACTATTGCAGCAGTCCTCAACCTGTGGGTCGAGACCCCTTTGGCGGTCGAACGACCCTTTCACAGGGGTCGCCTAAGACCATCCTGCATATCAGATATTTACATGACGATTCCTAACAGTAGCAACATGGCAGTGATGAAGTAGCAACGAAAATAATTTTATGGTTGGGTCACCACATGAGGAACTGTATTTAAAGGGCCAGAAGGTTGAGAACCACTGATCTATTGAGATTGCATATTCGGGTTCTGGAGCAATGACCGCCAGATGGGTCAGTGGGCCCAGTGGACCCATTGGAAGCCAGACCTGGGTCAGAATCCCACTTCGTGCCTGGCCCCCGTGTGCCTTCCTTCTAACGGAGGCGCCACACGCAAGCTTCATGGCTCTGAGGATGATCATGTCGTTATCCCAGAAAAGAACTCTGAGAGCCATTGGAAAAGGACTGGGACAGACAACGTTACATGCAATTGTGATGGGACGGGTCCTTCCTCAGAAAGACCCAGCCTCTTCTCCATCAATGGGCTCTGGGTCTGACAACTGTCCCAGGTTCAGAAAATGGACAAGGCATTGCACACCATGCAAGGCAACCCGGGAAGGACCGTGGATGGTCAGGAGTAGAAATAGGAGAGGGAGAGCATGGCCCAGAGTCTTTATCGGGGTTTTTGTGGAAAGGAATGGGCCAGGCAGGAGAGGCACACTAAGTTTAGGATTGGATAGTTTGAATTATTTCAGCCAGCTCCAGACTATCGGAGTGGTCCTCTGTGGCCTAGCATCTGGCCCTAGGGCAGCGGTTCCCAACCTTCCTGATGCCGCGACCCTTTAATACAGTTCCTCGTGTTGTGGGGACCCCCAACCATAACATTATTTTCGTTGCTGCTTCATCACTGTGATGTTGCTACTGTTATGAATCGTCATGTAAATATCTGATATGCAGGATGTATTTTCATTGTTACAAATCGAACATAATGAATGCGTAGTGATTAATCACCAAAACAATATGTAATTATATATGTGTTTTCCAATGGTCTTAGGCGACCCCTGTGAAAGGGTCGTTCGACCCCCCAAAGGGGTTGCAACCCACAGGTTGAGAACCGCTGCCCTCGGGGAATATTGGCTCCGTGCGTGAGAGTTTGATAAAAGAGACAGTTGGGAATATGGGCTTGGGATTGGCTGGTTTGCATAGAAAGGCATGCTTGCAGGGGAGTCCTTTTTTTATCTCTAGGAATTAGCTAGCCTTGGGAGTAGCAGGCTCTTCAGAATCAAGGCCCCAATGCTAGAGCATCAAGAATACAGGAAATAAGCCCTAACGGTTTGGCTCAGTGGATGGAGCGTCAGCCTGCGGACTGAAAGGTCCCAGGTTCCATTCCGGTCAAGGGCATATACCTTGGTTGCGGGCACATCCCCAGTAGGGGGTGTGCAAGAGGCAGCTGATCGATGTTTCTGTCTCTTCGATGCTTCTAACTCTCTATCCCTCTCCCTTCTTCTCTGTAAAAAGTCAATAAAATATATTTTTTTTTAAAAGAATACAGGAAATAAGAAAATATAGTCAATACAACCCCCATCTCCTGCTCTATCCCCCGCTCTCGGATTCAGCACCCTCAGCCCTATACATCCTCCCTCCAGTAGATGCCGGCTGGGTCCCGCAGCTCCTTCAGTGTCAGTTCCTCCCCAGCAGGTCCAGCACTTGCCCAGCTGAGTTATAGGCTGACCTCATGCTAGTTACTGGCTTCACGGCCAAGGGGCAGGTGAGCATAGGCCCTGGTGAGGTGCCTGCTGTCCTGCGGAGCATGGCTTCTGCCGCATCCTCAAGCAAGTGAGGGGAGTGCCAGCACTTCATGTGGAGGAGGGAGCCAATTCTGCAGGCTCGGAGGGTGCAGGCGATTGGGATTTTCACGTGCATCAACCCAGATGTTCCCACCTCGCATCTCCAGACCCCATTCTTCACTCTTCGGAGCCCTGACCCGGGCAGAGCAGACCTGCCTAGGTTGGGAGTCCAATCCTCTCAAAGCTCTGCGACTCTTATGACTTCATCCTGGGAGGACCCACAGCCTTCTCTGCCCTCCGGCTGCAGGAGCTGGGATTCCTTTATGTGCTGCCAAGAGGCCTCTGACCTTCATAATGACCTTGTAATCCGTGCAGTTACTGTCAGCCTTCCGTTTTTCAAAACGGCCTCCTGCAACAGTTCATCCAACCCCATTGTCCTTCTCATGCCTATTCCTCCCATCTTTCTCGAACACCTAATGCATTTCACCGACTAGTGAATTTCCTTCCGCTGCAACACCATCCAAATTCACTACCAGCAAAAGTTTTAACAATTGCACTGCTACCCGTCCGCAGAGAAAGCTCACCCCAACTAGTATGAGGTCGGCATTGCTGGTCAGACAGCAGGTGGTTCAGCTGCAGAATTCTGTCTTGGTGTCTGCGTCTTGAGCTATTTCCGGTAGCAACAGGTACAGGCTGATTCCCTGGGAAACCAAGTCTGAGATGGAGATTAGCATTCAGGAAGCTTATTAGCGGTGTTCTTGGGATGAACATCCCCGGATAAAGGGAAAGAAACGATTGGGAGAAGTTGGACTGTGCTATGGTCTCTACAAAGGCCTCAGCTCCCATGGGGAGCTCTGATACCGGAATGACCCTTCAGCGTTGCCATACCCTCGCAATGAAGTTATTGGATAGAGGCTGCCCCGTGAGAATGGCATGACCTTGGGCAAGGTGACCCTGTGCAGCCAAGGGCAATTTCTGGAGAGGATGGATGGCTGGGGGCTCCCAGCCAGCAGCGCTCCCAGAGGCCTTCAGATCTGCAGAGGGATCTGGATGCAAACCATCCATCCTGCACCTTGCAATCTGGAGGTGATTGGTCGTAGCGTGCTCATTCCCCATCAAGCTGCATCCTGTCTGCTCGGGCATATGGTCTCTCTTTATAATTATTTAGCCTGCATTTCCATTGCCTGCTCCGTGACAGAATTATTTAACTTTGGGACCTTAAATGCCAGGGCTTGTGATGGGTCCAAAAGGCAATGAACGGAATGGGAGCATCGTTTTCCCATGGGTGATTTTCTGGAGACAGATATACTAACCGAAAAGGAACATTTTTCACACAGAATCTAGAAGTTCAGAATACATGAGGCTAATTGTTTCTGCTTTGGAGGACTAGAGAGAGATTGTTGGACAACCCTACCCACCAGGAGTCTGTTATCAACTGAATCATGGGCACTAAACTTATGCTCTCAGTGGTGTTTTTGTGAATTTGAATTCCAAAGGCAGGGAAACAAAATAAAAAATAAACAACCGACCCGGCCGGCGTGACTCAGTGGTTGAGCATCAACCTATAAACCAGGAGGTCACGGTTCACTTCCCAGTCAGGGCTCGTGCCCAGTTGTGGGCTCAATCCCCAGTGTGGGGCATACAGGAGGCAGCTGATCAATGATGCTCTCTCATCATTGATGTTTCTATCTCTCTCTCCCCCTCCCTTCGTCTCTGAAATCAATAAAAACATATTCTTAAAAAATAAATAAATGAACAACTGGTATTTTCTTCCTGAAACAGAATTTATTAGCAAACGTTGCTCAATACAAGAGAGTCATTGGCCAGGCCCTGAAGATATTTTTCACGGCAAGTCTTTGCCACAAAGGGATTTGACCTGTGTTTTCAGGGCCAGAGTGTCAAGGTTGCTTGGTTTCCCTGGAGCGAGGTCATCTCAGGTCAGAATAAGAAGGAACTGTCTCAAGCCCAGCCTAGACTCACAGGCTGGGAGGCCAGCAGCGGTTATTTTGACTCTAAGACTGAAATGATGCAACGTGGAAATAGTGGCCATGGCATGTTTGTGGTCCACAGGGATCCCCGTGTGTGTAGTGAGGTTGATATTCCATGGGTTCTTGCTTTTTTTTTTAATATATTTTTTATTGATTTTTTTACAGAGAGGAAGGGAGAGGGATAAAGAGTTAGAAACATCGATGAGAGAGAAACATCGACCAGCCGCCTCCTGCACACCTCCTACTGGGGATGTGCCCGCAACCAAGGTACATGCCCTTGACGGGAATCGAACCTGGGACCTTTCAGTCCGCAGGCCGACGCTCTATCCACTGAGCCAAACCGGTTTGGCGGGTTCTTGCTTTTAAGTAGAAGAAAGATCAATCAATTTTTCAATTGCATTTTATTATAAATATCAACAGTGACATCATAAAATGTTTGTGTTTATCTTGTCATCTCCCCCAGCCCCACCCCAATGTTCTTAACAGTCAAAGGACATTGGTTTTTGAAGATACAGAAGTGGAGGGAAACCCAGGTCATGAGTTGGACGTGGGTCGCATTTGTGCATTATTGTACCTCAGGCAAAGAGTCGGTTGTATCTTAGGGTGACAAGATACATCAAATAAAATCACAGATGCCCAGTTAAATTTGAATTTCAGATGAACTATGAATAATTTTTAGTATATCCCAAATATTGCATGTCACCCTGTAAAGTATGAATCAATAGTGCATGATAGTCTGTGTCTTACCTCGCAACTTTATTGTGTTTTTGAGTGAGAACCAATAGATTATGCCAAGAGATTTGCAAGGTGAGGGGAACCACCAATGTGGCTGCTGATGACAATAAAAACAAGTTTATTTCCCAGCTGGCGTGGCTCAGTGGTTGAGCATTGACCTATGAACCAGGAGACCATGGTTCGATTACCAGTCAGGGCACACGCCCGGGTTGCAGGCTTAATCCCCAGTGTGGGGCATGCAGGAGGTAGCCAATCAATGATTCTCTCTCATCATTGATGTTTCTCTCTCTCACTCCCTCTCCCTTCCCCTCTGAAATCAATAAAAATATTATATATAAATATTAGATACATTTATATATATAACCTATATATATAAAAGCCTAAGCGACCAAATGACCTGTTGCCTGGTTGCTATGACATGCACTGACCACCAGGAGCTGCCCCCTGGTGGTCAATGTGCTCCCACAATGGGAGCGCCACTCAGCTGACCCATGGGTGCCGGAAGCAGGGCTCACGGATGGGGACTGACTGGGCTCGAGCCAGTGGCAGGCACAGTGGGGCCAGGATGAGTGGGAGTAGGCAGGCAGGATCGACAGGTGGCATTGGACTCCCGGTTTTGGCGCAATCCCCACAGGCCACGCTGAGGGACCCCACCAGTGCATGAATCCGTGTACCAGGCCTCTAGGAGGAGTGACAAAGAGGAAACTAAATTGAATTAGACAGCCAGACACAATTGGACTGCCCAACTGCATAGAAATACACTTTAAATGGGGCTTACATACCAACATAGACCAGTAGACTTGGCTCCACAGACAACTGAGACCAAGTGCAAGTAACTGTGACAACACATGTCTGATTTGAGTCCCAGAGGAGTGGGACGTGGTGTGATGGGGTGGCCATGGTTTCTCCCAGTGAGAATAATGGCAATGTTGACCTGTGGTTTTGGAATTTTAAAAGGTAGAGCGAGCCTTCGTTGTGATTAACTAACTCTCCATGAGGCTGTAGAAAGATCCATTGGCCATGGTCCAACCAGAGCGACAAAAGTTCCCAGTGACCTTTCTGGGTCCTTATGTACCATGGATCAGCATCAAGAGGCAAGTGCCCACAGGTCTCTCTGCACAGTAATTCTGTCTCTACTTGTCCATCCAGGTAATGAGGAGGCTTTGTCCTTAAAGCTATAATAATTAAACCAGTGAGCAACAGTTATGGGATTGGCAGATCAAAGAAATCATATTAAAAGTCTCTCTTGCTTCCTGTGACATAATCATATTAAAAAAATAAAACCTAACGTGTTTAATCAGTGATAGTGGGACAATCAGCTCACCTTTTAGAGGAAAATCATAAACCTGTCCCTTCAGGACAATTAACATAACTGTCTTTTCACTTGGTCATCTAAACATTCAGAGCAGCTAGTCTCAAAAAAGTAAGCCCCAGGTTGGCCGGCGTGGCTCAGTGGTTGAGCATCAACCTATGAACCAGGAGCTCACACTTCCATTCCCAGTCAGGGCACATGCCCGGGTTGCAGGCTTGATGCAGGAGGCAGCCAATCGATGATTCTCTCTCCTCATTGATGTTTCTATCTCTCCCTCTCCCTTTCTCTCTGAAATCAATAAAAATATATTTTTAAAGAACTTTTACACCTCAGCTTTTATTATCTACTAGAAGCCCAGTGCACAAAATTCATGCACTAGGAGGGAGGGGGGAGGAATCCCTCATTCCGGATTGCGAGAGGGCACAGGCCAAGCTGAGGGACCCCACCAGTGTACAATCGGGGCCAGGGAGGGACATGGGAGGTTGGCCAGCCAGGGAGGGACTGCAGGAGGGCTCCAGGGTGTGACTGGCCTGTCTCACTCAGTCCCGATTGGTCGGACCCCAGCAGCAAGCTAACTTACTGGTCAGAGTGTCTGCCCCCTGGTGGTCGGTGCACATCATAGCGAGCTGTTGAGCAGCCTTAGCATATCATTAGCATATCACACTTTGATTGGTTGAACAGATGAATGGACAAACGGACACTTAGCATATTAGGCTTTTATTATATAGGATAA
>NW_005871627.1:304707-334830 GCF_000147115.1 Myotis lucifugus
AAGTCTCCACCCCACTGTCACATTTCATCACAGACATTCATGCGTTAAAGAGTTTGGAATCTGATTCAGAAGGTCAGGCTCTGTGACCTTGGCCAGTTGCTACTGTTTTCCTGGCTTCTGTGTCTCCTGACACATGGGGGAGGCACCGGCTCTCAGAGGTCGATTCTCAGGTTTGATTCCATGCTTCTGTGATCACAGGAAGAGCACCATCTGATGGCCCAGCAAATAGACAGTCAGGTGAGGCTGCTCGATGTTTTTTTTTTTTAATATATTATTACTGATTTCAGAGAGGAAGGGAGAGGGAGAGAGCGACAGAAACATCAGTGATGAGAGAGAATCATGGATCGGCTGCCTCCTGCACACCCTACACTGGGGATCGAGCCTGCAACCGGGGCATGTGCCCAGTCCAAGAATCAAACTATGACCTCCTGGTTCATAGGTCGATGCTCAACCACTGAGCCACACCAGCCAGGCTCAATCTCTTTTATAAACAGTGTTACTACTATTGACATCTTTTCTGGGTCCAGGAAAACAGAAAAAAAAATTAAAAACCTGGAGAGAAATGACTGAACCCTCCCTCCTCCTTCTCTGGATTTCTCTGTCCTCAGACCTGATTGGACTTTTTGTTTTTTAGGAGTAATTCAGAAAGACCAGAGGCAGTATTTGCACAAGGCCACAGATTCCATAGCAATAATCAGGTAAAAAAAATAATCTCCCACTCAGTTCTCTTCTTTCTTCCTCTTGCACTGAGGCCCATGGAACTGCTTGGCTCCATTTCAAAATTATTATAATTTTTTCATTGGTTTTTGTGAAGACTTTCAAAGAGCGGTGCCAGGACAGACAGGGGGACAGTGGAAGACACCCCCAAGGGCAAAGAATACCCAGTGTGCAGGCTCTGCCGTGAGCCACTCACAAAGCCATGAATCAGACACAACGTGTAACTACAGAAGTAATCCATTCACACATTTCCTGGGTGGCTTAAAAAACAAAGTTTGTTTTCTGCTCGGAGAACATACCACAGCCATGATTCAGCCCTGACTCAAAGCTCCCTGACCAGTCGACTTTCAGGAGAGAAACACCAACCCAGGCTGGTTACCAAGGAGCCACATTGAACCAAGATTCCAGAAACTTGGATAACACGGCATTCCTGCCCCTCAGAAAATGTGACTTTCCTTCATCCTTCCTTTTTTTTTGTCAATTTTTTTCAATTACAGTTTACATTCAATAGTATCATTTCCTCCTTTCTCTTTTAAATAAATCCGTTTTGGAGGGATTTTAGGAAATTGAAGGAGGTATGCTCCCTGTACCTCAATTCCCACATCTATAAAAATGGTAAGGATTCAATAGCCTATGTGAAATACTGAGAATAGTGTCTGGAATAAAACAGCTCTTCAGGAGGGGGCCTTTGGCAGGGGGGACATCTGTAATACTTTCTTTTCTTTTTTTAAAAATATATTTTATTGATTTTTTTAATAAAGTTCCCATTAAAAATCGTTTTTCTCTTGAAAAAAAAAAGGAAGACCTGGCAACACTGGGCCCTCTGAGAGCCGGTGCCTCCCCCATGTGTTAGGAGAGACAGAAGCCAGGAAGACAGTAGTAACTGGCCAAGGTCACAGAGCTTGACCTTCTGAATCAGATTCCAAACTCTTTAACGCATGAATGCCTGTGATGAAATGTGACAGTGGGGTGGAGACTTATCCTATATAATAAAAGCCTAATATGCTAAGTGTCCAATCAGCTGCCTCCTGGAGCACACCCCCTACTAGGGATATGCCCGCAACCAAGGTACATGCCCTTGACTGGAATCGAACCTGGGACCCTTCAGTCTGCAGGCCGACGCTCTATCCACTGAGCCAAACCAGTTAGGGCTAACTGTAATACTTTCAACAATAAAGATAAGTTTTTAAAAACTGTTCAACCAACGTGTGCCATGATTATTAACTATTAATATTTTATTGACAACCTTGCCCCAGGGTCTCTCTCTGGTCTCACTTCCCTCTGCCCGCCACTAAACATGCCACACTGTATGACCTGCATCCTAGTTCTTATGCGTTAAATTGTGCTCCTCCCCTGCCCCCGATTTGTATGTTGCAGTTCTAACCCCCAGTATTTCAGCTTGTGACCTTATTTGGAATGGGGTCATTTTAGATGTCATTGTTTAAATTAAGGGGAGGTCAGCAGGGTGAACCCCTCATCTACATAACTGGTGTTCCTATAAAAAAAAAAAAAAGAAAAAAGAAAAATTGGACAAGAGACACAAGCACAGAGAGAAGGCACTAGAGAGACACGGGGAGGGCACCTTGTGAAGATGAAGACATAGAGAGGGGTCGATGCTTCTACAAACTAAAGAACACACAGATGTCCAGCAAACCACCAGAAGAGAGACGGGAGGCCTGGAACAGATTCTCAATCACAGCGTTCAGAACCAACCCTGCCACTCCTTGACCTTGGACTTCTGGCCTCCCGAACTCTGAAACAATAAATATCTGTTGCCTAAGAACCACTTTGTGGTCCTTTGTGACGGTCATGCTACCAAACACATAACGCTGGTACGTGGCTTGGACTTTCTCATCTCCATGTCTCTGCTGTGTCCTTGAACTGGAGAAACCTCCCCCACTCGCTGCCAGTGGAAAATCAATCTATATCAAGTGCCACATTTGCCTACTCAGATCTCTGCAATCAGAATTAATCCATTTCCTGCTGTTCGCTTTATATGTTTTTCTGCTTGAGTGATGAGGGCCACACCTGTTCCCTAGGATCATGTCTCCCAGGGCAGGAAGGAACCTCCCACCACACCCTAGCCGCAGAGCTCTGGGGATTAGCTGGGAGTGCCAGTCTCCAGAGGCTGAGAGATAGATCTGAATCAGCTGGAGTTTTCTTTCCTATGAAAAGGTATAATTTTCTTGGATACTTTTTCATTCCCTTAGAGACAACGTGGGGGCGGGAGGGGGGCTCAGGAGAAAAGAGTAGGAAAGGGCAATGCTACTCATGTGACGGTGAGTCTCAGCCAGGTGGGCTTTCCTAGGCATAGCTTGAGTTCTTGAACGCCTCCCTAATTACTTTTTGGAATGGATTCTGCTAGTGGAATTCTACCACTAAATTAAAAATTTCAATTATACCCTTGTGAATCATTAATTTGGGGATCTTGTTTAAAACAAAGAATAACTCTGCAGGAAAGGCAGAATCAGTGCATTGCGAGTCAGGAAAGTTCCCATTAAAAATCGTTTTTCTCTTGAAAAAAAAAAGGAAGACCTGGAAACACTGGGCCCATTCTATCTAATAAAAGGATAATATGCAAATTAACCATCACTCCATCACTAAGGTGGTGACGCCCATAGTCACAAGATGGCGGCACCCAGTCCTCTCAGCCCTGCTGGAGTCCCCCAGTCTCGGGGGTGGGGGGGGGGGGCAGCCACTGAGAGCGGGCAGCATGAGCAGCCTGGCAGAATGCTTGCCTCATCGCTGCAGCAACAAGGCAAGCATTCCACCCCAGCCGCAGAGGGCCTCTGGGCAGTGGGCACGGAGCGGCTGGAGGGGGGAAGAGGAAACACTTGTGTTGTCGCCCCAGCAACAAGGCAAGCGTTCCACACCCAGCCGAAGAGGGCCTCTGGCCAGGCCAGGTGCGGAACATTTGTGTCATTGCAGGCCAGGCTGAGGGAACACCCCCCCCCCCCCCCCGCCAGAATTTCATGCACCAGAGCCTCTAGATCTCCCTTAAAGAACCATAAGTTAGAGCTGAGTAATGTAATGGGAACCCAAATCCAGCTACCTGCTGCCACAAAAACCAAACTTGTGAGACAGATTCTGGTGAAAAAGGAAAGAGGTTTATTCAAGTGCTGGTAACCTGAGAAGATGGGGGACTCTTATGGCAAAGCCCATCTCCACATCTCAGTGCAGGCAGAGGTTTCACGGAGGGAGAGAAAAAGCAGAACAAAGAGATCAAGGGGGTGGGGTTGGGGTTGAAAAGTTCTCTATGTGCAGGCCAGCACATTCCATGCCCATAAGGACCTTGAAACTGGTCAAGTGCTGGTGTGGTGTGTGTCATCCTGGTTTTCGTCATCCTGGTTCAACATCATCCTGGTTCTATGGTTGAAGGTCAGCAAATCTCCCAGAACTGGGATGACTAAAGGTTAGAGTCTGTATCTTCTGAAATCATTCCCTCGGATTCTTATACAAGCATGCTGTTTATCTATTCTACAAGCTGCATATTAGTCAGAGGGTAGACTGAAATTCCCCAGTTACAGTAGCTGGCCCTCTGCAGGGGTTTAGACACCCTCCCAAATCTGCAGGACAGCCCCATGGCAGTCTCCTGACCACTTCCACCCACTTCTGCTTATTTTCCTGGCTCCTCATTTGAGGCATCTGAGTTTTCTGACTCCTTAGAAAGGGATTTCAAAGATCCCTTAATTCTTTTCAAACCTTCTTCTCTTTCCTCTCTTGGTCTCTTTCTAGCCTCTTCACTCACCATAGGCAGGCATGGTTTTTCTGTCCCGAAAATTTCATTTAATTATTTTTAGAAAACAGCTTAGATAGGACCCTGACGATAGTCACCAACCTTGTCGTGAGATGTGAAAAAGTAAAAGACCAATGGTCTAGAGAACTGAAGTTTTGCTCTAGATCTGCCTGTAGCCTATCTTGTCATCTCCAGGTACTCAGCAACTAGCACCATGCGTACAGTAGGTGTTCCAGGAGGGTGTTCTGAATGGATAAACCAACCTCACTTGGTCTTAAGCAGTGTCCAAGGTTCATCCAGCTCCCCTTTTTGTGATTTGTGAGAGCAAGGGAGACTTCCCGGTGGGTTCAGGTGGCTGAATGACAGCGTGATGGCCAGGGACACTAACATCTGCCCAATGGTACTTCCACCTGGATGGAGCCCGTGAACTTTGGTTGCTTCTGTGCTCAGTCTGTATATAGCAGCTGCCTTCCCTGTGTTGGCAATTTCCTGCAACGGGTGAATAAGAAAACCAGTTAGTAAGACAGTGGGGGTCACCAAGGTGATCCCCCAGGCCCATACTTCTGTCTTGCTCATATTCTGTGACGCCACCTCCTTGTGCTCTTTTGCCTTCTGACCTCCCCTTCTGGGAAATTTCTAGCAATTCTCTGAGACAGAGCATTGCGGTCTCCTGGCTAAGCACTTCCTGGTGGTTAGAGGAGTGGTGCCTCGATAATGATGTTGGTTACAAATAGAGAAGCTTAAAATGCTCATTCCTCTGGGAGAGGCTACCCAGACCTCAGAGTACATTAGCATCCTGGTACTTAACATCCTAGATGCAGACTTTGGTCCAGGGAGGGAAGAGGAGGGCAAGCGAAGGCAGCACAGCATCAGGGCCCAAAGCCAGAGGTCACTGGGTAACGCTCAGCCTATTTTCAATTCTCTTATGGAGGTACTTGTAGGCATCAACTTTACTTTTATGCAATTTTCATCTCTAAATTACTATATTGTATTGAAAACACTGATGTCTTTCCAGAAAAGAGATCAAAGTTCAACCACACAGAGAAGAGATTGTCCCAAATGAACCAACCGAAGGTGGGGTGCCTTGTAGACACAGAGCCACACCCTTCATCTAATCCTCTCATCAACAACATCCCCAATCTCTCCGCATTCTTCCAGAACAGAGTTCAAGGACTAAGTAGAGGACTTGCTAAAAGAAAGCCTGGGCCCAGGGCCACACAGCTGGCTCTCTGATACGGTCACCTACCCAGCCCTACAGCTCAGCACCCCACCTCCCAGCTTAGCCGTTTGGTGTCATGGACAAATCCTAGGATTTATTCTGATCTTCATCAGCCTCAAACTCTACTCTTTGGGACTCAACACGAAGTCTGTGGTACTTGTTATCCAGCTTTGGTCGGTCCCTGGCGATGCTAACTGGGCATCCACTTGGGTCCTAAGGTTGACTCTCCTTCCCCCAACGTGGGGTCCAATTGTTGTCATAGGCCCCTGGGTTTTTTCTTTGCCTGGTAACCACCCGGAAACACCCCCACCCCCAGGCCTCCTGTACCTGAGGCCCTGCCCAGTCCCCTTCTGGGGAAGAGGAGGGAGGAGCTAACATTTCCTGAGTAGCTTCAACCTGCCAGTCACTTTGTCAAGTGCCATCATCCCTTTATATCCTCACAGCAGTTGTGCAAGGGTGATCTAGTCCCCAGTACACACATGGACAACCTTGAAGCCACCGACGCTCAGAGACAATAAAGGCATTTCCCAAGATCAGCAAGTGGAAAAGGCATATCCCAAGATCAGCCAGTGGTTAGCAAGTGGAACAGCAGAGGTTTGAAGCGTGGTCAGCTGGCTTGAAAGCTCTATACTCTTAACACTTGACCCTGGGCCTCCCAGGGACTGACGCACAGCTCTGGGTCCGGCCCCTGACCTGCCAGCCACGCTCCCTGACGCCCAATGACTTCTAAGTGCTGCTCACCTTGGACTTGCCACAGCTCTGTCCTCTCCCTTGTGTGGGTTCTCACTGCGGTGCCTTGACCTCATGGTGCCAACCAGCCTCCGGGAAAAAGCGAACTCTGAAGTCACATCTGGCCTTGACATCGGGCTGGCCACTTCAGGGCTTGCTCTGTGACCCTGAGCAAATTCCTTGGCTTCTCTGAGCCTTGGTTTCCTCGTCCGGAATGAGTGGTCATGAAGCTTATCTCAAAGAGTGGTTGTACAGATGCAAAATCCTTTAAAATCCTGAATGTAAAAGCTTGTTTCTTTGTCCAGGAGTCTGGACTGGTGGTTTCAATATCTTTGTTGTAAAGATGAGTTTAAAACAAAACAAAACACTGAGCTGGCCCTTCTAGAGGGCTTCACAGCTGATATTGCTATTGAAATCACTCAATGGTGTTGTATATAAAAGAGACTATAATAATGTCAGTCACCAGGCAACAAAGACGAAGGACATCATGGCGTGCTGCAAGCCTATCTCTTTCCAGGGGGGCCTCGGCGACCACCGCCGACAATTTTCTTCAGATTCCATCACTGTTTTTCGTTGTTTAAAGACACACATTAATTTAAAGCCTCCTCCCATTCTCTGTGTAAATTACAGCATTCACATGAAGTGGCAGCTGCTGTAATTAAGACACAGTTAATTGCCTAGCCCCTTAATTGCAATGATAGGATTTTGACAGTTTGGTAAATAAGAATTGTTTGGTTTCCTCTGGCAATTTCAGCCCGGGCTCCCCTCGCAAGCGCTTCGTCACCCAATTCCGGGACAAAGGGCTGTGTCCAGGGAGGTGGATGAGAAAGGAACCCTGAGTTACCTGCAGGCCCCTCTCTTTCTGGGACCGCCCCAACGTCACCTATTCTGGCCAATAAACTCCTCCCAGGAATTTTCTCCACATTAATCAGTCGTCGCATGAGATGAAAAAATGGGAAACCACGGAACCAGGAAGCCTGGGTCCTGGGGCACTGATTTCTGCCGCTGATGGGCCTCAGGTGGAGGGGAGCGGGGGGATCATGCTGTCAGACAAGGAAACAGAAGCCCAAGTGCAAACACACCCACAGTCAGGGACCTCCAGGCTGCCTGCCAGCCCAGGTCTCTAACCTCAGCCCCCCACTGTGCTCAAGGATCTCCACGAGGCCAAGAAAAATGATGGCGCGAAGAGAGGCCTTTGGGGCCACACAGACCTGGGTCCAGAGCCTCCCTGTACCTTTTTCTGCTCGTGTAACAAGAGGCAAGTTACTGGATGTTTTCAGGCCTCCTTGGCTTCCATTGCAAAGTGGATTCTGTACCAACCTCCTCGTAAGATTGTGAAATTAAGACAAATAATCTGATAAAGAGCTTTAGCAACATGGCAGGCTGCCAGTAAGAGCTCAACAATGGAAAGTGACTTAGCAAGTGTGACTCTTGTTCCCAAACTTACATAAATAATTTTTTTTTGCATTTTTAAAAAATATGTTTATTGATTTCAGAGAGGAAGGGAGAGGGAGAGAGAGAGAGATAGAAACATCAATAGTGAGAATCATTGATGGGCTGCCTCCTGCAAGCTCCCCTCTGGGGATTGAGCCGGCAACCCAGGCATGTGCCTTTGACCGGAATCAAACCTGGTACCCTTCAGTCCGCAGGCCAATGCTCTATCCCAGGGGTGGGCAACCTTTTTGTGAGTGTGTGCCAAAACCAGCAAAATCTCTGACTCAAAATTCTTCTGCATGCCAACCCTAATTTTTTGAGTACATGTTACACCTACTTGATATCTCTTAAGGTGTACGTATGTGAAGAACCTTGAAGAAATAATAAAATTCATTCAAACGACAAAAACACAGTATATGATGATGAAAAAATACATTTATTTTTTAATGTATACATGTACACTGATAGTCCGACAGAAAACTTTATGACTCCGTTGGATATTATCAGTGGGACTTTTGCTGCTGCATCACTGATGACAGAGATTTTACATCAGGTTTCTATTTCGTGACCTTCAGAGATATGCACGAGCTACTACTTTCATCCGTCAGGCTACTCCTATTATGAGACTTAACAAAATTCATCACTGAGAACAAAGATTCACAATTGTAAATGGAAGATTATAAGAGAGGGTTTCGTGTGCCAGCAAAAGTTACTGGGGTGCCATGTTTGGCACGCGTGCCAGGGGTTGCCCACGCCTGCTCTATCCACTGAGCTAAACTGGCTAGGGCATTTTTTTTATTTTCCATAAGTTTAATTTTGATTATGGTCCACGCTGTAGGTTCCCATCTCAGGCAATGTTCTGCAGGGCCTTGCACATCCCAGTGCTTCCAGGGCACTGTGTCAAAGAGCCCGAGTCCACGTGGAAAGCTAGACTCTGGCTCCCTCGGGGCCCATCAGAAAAACTGGACCGGCTTTTCAAAGCCTCCTGGGAGGCAAGGGGAAATGTCTGCACTTGCCTGCCATGCCTTAAGTGCTGCAAGGAAAGGGAAGAGAAACAAAACAAGTCTCCACAATAGAACGGTACAAGCGCTCACATCCTACCGCGGTTATTATTAGCGCCAAAAGCATGACTGTCAACTCTGATTGCGACAACCCTGTGATTCGTCAGTCCCTGCCTCCCAGAGGCCACACACTAGGCCTGGGAATACAAAAAGGATGTGGGTAACAATGACATCTGACTCTTTCTCTGTTGCCACTGTTTTTGTACTCCAATTCCTGTCCCTTCCTAAGTAAAAGGTGAAGGTAAATTGGTATACAATACTTAACATTTTTTCCAACAAATGAATGAATGAAGGGGAGTGCATGGGTGGAAAAGTCCTATTTAAAAGCAAGGTTTCCCTTGAAAAAGGTAGACTTGGAACCTGGCCGGTGTGGCTCAGTGGTTGAGCATCAACCTATGAACCAGGAGGTCATGGTTCAATTCTCGGTCAGGGCACATGCCTGGGTTGTGGGCCCAATTCCCAGTGTGGGGTGTGCAGGAGGCAGCCGATCCATGATTGTCTCTCATCATTGATGTTTCTATCTCTCTCTCCCTTTCCCTGCCTCTCTGAAATCAATAAAAATATTTTTTAAAAAAAATTTTTTTTTTTTTTAAAAAGGTAGACCTTGTCCTGCTCAGCGCATGTGTGGGTTTGGCTTGCAGAGGCGGCTGACACAGATCCAAGCTCACTGCACTTTTACTGGAACAAAGTCCAAAGGCGAGCAGTCGTGGGCTGTTCTGGCGGCTCCACAATCAGGAAGAAGCTGGCTTTCCCCCAACCTACCGTTCTCCCCCCTGAGGCGTGGCTTCCACCGCAGGGCCCAGAACTGCTCAAATCCCAGTATCTACCTGCGTTTCTCCCCAGCAGGGAGGGGAAGCTCAGGCCTCTTTCTTTAATGATATTTCCCAGAGACGGCACGGAACACTTGCAGTTGCATGTGCGTGGCCAGAATTAGGTATATTGCCACATGCAGATGTGACCAACACGGGCCTGGCTGTCAGCCCGCTGCCGCTAGTGCAGCTCTCACGGGGCACGAATAATGTAATGTAATGTAATGTAATGTAATATAGTTTAATATAATATAATTGATATAATATAATATATAAAATAATATAGTATAGTATAATATAATATCTATCTATATATATATAATAGAGAAATATGCTAATTAACCGGGACGCCATAACGGGTCAACTGGACAGGAGGAGGTTGCGTGCGTGGCATCGGGGGCTGGTGGCAGGGGCCTCAGCGCGCCTGCACTGGGGGAAGGCCTGATCAGCAGCAGCTGCAGCTGCTTCAAGGGTCGGAGAGGGAGGCAGGGCCGGACTGGAGGTTGGGTGGTGCCGCGTGATTTCAAATCGTGCACTAGGCTCCTAGTAATTAATATAATATATAAAATAATATAGTATAGTATAATATAGTTTAATATAATATAATTAATAATATAAAAAATAGTATAGTATAATGTAATATAGTTTAATATAATATAATTAATATAATATATAAAATAATATAGTATAATATAATATAATAGTCTTCATCCCCTTAAGGCCGGGACCCACGCGGACAGCACAGCTTCCAGCCTGCTGGCTGGTCACCTACTGATGCAGAACAGAGTCCCGCCCACCTGGCGCTGGCAGAGCCAAACACTAAACGGGAGGATTGCAGTGGAGAAATGTTGGCTGTTTGACTGATGATGACGCCATCCAGGAGACCAGGAAGCTGGTGCTCCAAGGCCGGAACTCCTAGATGGCGTGTAGGGTACAGATTCCATAGGGCAAACTCGCAGGACGCCACGGGTTAGAATTCAAGGTCGGGCAGGGAGCTGATTGTAGGAGGTGAGGTGAAGCTGATGAGTCATTTCTTCAGTCGTGAGGACAGGTCTGGTTCCATGGGAAAGTAGCCAGGGGGTCCGTCCACCTTAGGGCTCAGGAGCTGAAACCTAACTTAGGTCAAAATGTGATCGTTAGCCTGCCAGAGTCCGGGCCTTGTGACCCTTAGTCAGGTCTGGCTACTGTCTTCTGTTGCCTTGGAGGTTGGTTGCTGATTATCCAAGGGAAAGGCTAGCTCTCTCTCTCTCTCTCTCTCTCTCTATATATATATATATATATATATATATATATATACACACACACTGAGTGGCCAGATTATTATGACCGGCCAGATTATTATGGCCACCCCATCAGTACTTTGTTGGGCCACCTTTTGCCTTCAATACTGTGGCGATTCTTCTTGCCATTGACTCCACAAGATGTTGAAAGGTGATATGAGGAATCTGACACCATGCCTGATGAATAGCACTGTCCAGTTCTGTGAGATTTGATGGTTGTGGAACCAGCTGCCTGATGGCTCTTTTAACTTCGTCCCACAAATGCTCCATTGGATTGAGATCTGGTGATTGTGGGGGCCACCTAAGCAAGGTAAAGTCTCCCTCATGTTCTTGAAACCACTCCTGTACAATATGAGCACTGTGGCATGGCACATTGTCTTGTTGGAAGAAGCCATCTCCATTGGGATACGCCATCAACATGGTAGGATGAACTTGATCAGCAACAATACTTAGGTATGTTGTGCTATTCAGACGTTTATAATGATCTGGCCCTCTAGCAACTTCAGCAGGAAATTATAGCTAATTTGCCTACAAACGCCAGGTGGTCATAATAATCTGGCCACTCAGTGTATATCCTATTCCTATATAATAAAAGGCTAATATGCAAATTGTCCCCTCGACCCGGAGTTCAACTGGAAGTTCAACCAGGGGGTGGGGCCAACCATCCATGGTTCCTCCCCCAGGCCAGCCTGGCCCAATTGGCCCCAGATGGGACAGGCCAGCCAGACCCCACCTGTACATTAATTCATGCACCGGGCCTCTCTCTCTCTCTCTCTCTCTCTCTCTCTCTCTCTCTCTCTCATATATATATATATATATATATATAGATAGATAGATAGATATAATGGCTATTGAGGGACTAATCATAGTTTCTATCACAGCTATAAATTGAAGAAGCCAAGGAAATCACAAGGAGAAACTTAGAGGTTAGAAGAGACCAAATGTAACTACTAAATGTGATGTGTGAATTTTGATTGGCCCTTGGATCATTTAAAAAAAAAATCAGCCCGGCCGGTGTGGCACAGTGTTTGAGCATCAATCTATGAACCAGGAGGTCCTGGTTTGATTCCCTGTCAGGGCACATGCCTGGGTTGCGGGCCCGATCCCCAGTGTGGGGTGTGCAGGAGGCAGCTGATCAATAATTCTCTCTCATCATTGATGTTTCCATCTCTCTCTCTCTCACTTCCTCTCTGAAGTCAATTTTAAAAAATTGTTTTTTAAAGATCAGTTTTAAAAATTCACTTTGGGTCAATTTAGACTGTATATGAAATGGTTTTGTAGAATTAGTGTTACTTTTCTTAGGTGAGACAACATACTGGGCTTAGTAGAAAAATATCTTCATTCTTAGGAAACACATGCTGACATGTTTAGGGTTGTCATGATGTCAATTTTCAAATGACTCAGAAAAATAAAAATATTAAACGCTGGCCAAACCAGATAAAAGACACATGGATGTTCATTGTGCTATTCTTTCCACTTTTCTGTGAGTTTGAAATTGTTCTAAATAAAATGTCTGGGAAAAGTTTCCATATGCAATGGCCTGTGGGAAGATTCATGTCAATGAGTCAGAGCGAGACATCTCGTCTAGATAGCTGTCCTGTTCTAGAGAATTATAAATAGCCTTTGCAGGCTAATAAAGTGCTGTCGTGGGCACTATCTCCTACAATCCTGATGTGAATGACCCTTGCGTGGGAGGTTTTATTGCTCGACTGTGTGGCCCAGGTGCAGAGTCGACAGCTCTGGCCTGTGCTTGACTCCGAGCCTCCTAGGTCTTCCTTGCTCCCAGCAGCCAGAGCAGTTATAGGCACCTGGCAGGTTCTCCTTGAACATTTGTCTACAAATATAACAGAAGAGCCTTGACCGGTTTGGCTCAGTGGATAGAACATCAGCCTGCAGACTGAAGGGTCCCAGGTTTGATCCAAGTCAAGGGCATGTACCTTGGTTGCAGGTACACCCAGTAGTGGGTGTGCAGGAGGCAGCTGATCAATGTTTCCCTCTCATCGATGTTTCTAACTCTCTATCCCTCTCCCTTCCTCTCTGTAAAAAATCAATTATATATATATATATATATATATATATATATATATATATATATATATATAACAGGAGAGCCCCACCAACACTCTTCTAGAAGATACATGAGCTTGCTATTTGCAGAACCCAGGGGGAAATTTGGAGGACAATTTAAAGTCCGAGAATGGAGAGCTATGTGTTAGAGGTCAATAAGCTTAGCATAAGCTTGAAGAAATTTATATCAATGAGCATCTCTATACAAAAGCAGTCCCTATTTGTGTAAAACTAATCCCACTCGACCTCTAATCACACACTTCTACCCTAACTTTTGGGTTGATTCTTTAGATAAATGTTTTTCAATTTCCTTGTTAAATTTTTATATTTACTAGAGGCCTGTTGCACGAAGAGATTCGTGCAATAGCCTTCCCTTCCCTTGGCTGCTGGCACCAGTTTTCCTCTGGCACCTGGGACCCAGGCCTTCACTCTGGCTGAGCTCCGAGCCAGGCCCCCCCCCCTCCCCCGCCACCCTCAGCCATCAGGCTTCCCTGCTCTGCTGATCCCGGGGCCGAGAGGCCTCGCTGCTTGGCCCAGCTTCGGGGCTGTTTGGCTTCACTCCACCGCTTGGAGCTTACATATGTAAATTAACCGCCATCTTTGTTGGTGGTTAATTTGCATATCGCCCTGATTAGCCAATGGGAAGCGTAGTGAAGGTACGGTCAATTACTCTTTTTGTCTTTTATTAGATAGGATATACTAGAGGCCCGGTGCATGGATTTGTGCACATTGAAAGGACATTAATTAGAAGGTGGCTTGCTGGGCGGGACTGGGCAAGATGGGCCAGACATGCCCTGAAGCCAATCTCTCTCGGTCCCTCCCTGGCCGGCCACACGTGGGGCAGTGCTGGGGCTCGAAGGCTGTCTGTGGAGTGAGCGGGGTCCCTCCGGCAGGTAGGGTTCCTCGGCCTGGCCTGCGGGGATCGAGCCAAAACCGGCAGTCTGACATCCCCCAAGGAGTCCTGGAGTGCAAGAGGGCACTCTGCAAAGTTGCTGTCACTCGGCAGCTCCTGCATTGAGCATATGCCCCCTGGTGGTCACTGCACATCATAGCTACTGGTCAGACGGTCAAACGGTCGCTTAGGCTTTTATATATAGAGATGTTATGTATGATCCCAGTTTTCTAAAATTATTTCCATTTATAAAGCTCCCTACCACTTAACGTCAACCTGTTTATGTTCAGAATGACATCTAAACTGATGCTCCCGATTGTGGACAATGATCATCTCTGACCAGTGAGACTGGCGCTCATTTTTCCTTTGTACTTTTTGTATTGCCAGGTATAGTTCCAGGAACATGGGAATTTTCTGTTTGTCTGTCTTTCTTCTTGGAGAATATGGGTTTTTATTCTTAAAAATTAAAAATTAACACATTTTGGTTAAAATGTCTTTCACCTGGGCTTCAATGTCAGCCCGAGCTGGATTCAAATCCTAGGTTTGAAGGACCTGCAGGGTCCTTAGCCTCTCTTAGCCTTCATGTCAAATGGACATGTTTACCTTTAATGGTCGTGGTTGGGATGTAAAGTGGTATATGTTGAATAACTAACACGATCTAGTGATACCAGTTAGTTGTAAAACGGTATACGTCCAATAGCTCACACGATCTAGCGATACCAGGTAGTTAACAGACAAATGAGAACCATTTACCACTTCTACTACTGTGAGCCCAGTATGTTGCTTCTGTTCTGATATTTAAATTTGTCCTACTTTCAACAAAATGCTGGTATTCACCAAGACTCTGGCATTAAACTATTTGGTGTTGTTCCATGTAGGTTAGTCTCCCAGTGGGAGCCCCAGCCCAGCCCCTGGTCGCTCATAACCACCACCTGAAATTTCATGGGAATACTTTACTTCATAGCTGCAGACACTGTTTAACTGAAAGGCGTTCCTATATCCAGGCTGGCCTGCCGTGGATAATACCAATGTTTTATTTTGGTTTTGTGTTGGGTGATAAATGAACTTATTTGCCATCTGGTCTTCAAAGGTTATGACTTGCTACTCTATACAGTAGTGCTACTGTGATGCTCCACGCACGGATTGGTTTAAACATATTGGTAACCAATGAAAAGCTTCCTTCGGTGCCTTCAGTAGCAGCAGGAGCAGGCCTAATCTAGTCCCGGACCCAGCAGAGTTGAATTCATTTGTCCTTCGTGCCAGCCCTACTTCCTCAATTCCAACTTTCAAAGGGCAGAACTTGCCCATCCAGCTCCACCCAGCTCGTTGACCTTATGTGGTCCTTGGATAATCTTTATAGAAAAGAACGTACTGGTGATTAAGTAATCTGGGTTATTTGCCCACATGGTGTTCCTTTCCGCACTCCTTTCGCCCTTTCATGCTCAGCTGGGCTTTCACAAAGATCAAAAGACACCTACGGGCTTTAAGCCCAAGAAAGGCGTTACCTAGCAAAACTGTCCAACCCAGAATGCATCACAATAGCTTTTGAGTGATGTAAAGGGATCAAGTCCCCTAACTCTGCAGGGGGCCCTTGCTGTGTATTCAACTCCTGGAGGCAGCCCAGAGGACCCCTCTTTAAAGCAAGAAGGTCTCCAACTACTGCAGCCTGAGCAGGTAACACCGGTATGACCCTCACTGCCCACACCTCTCTCCTCCCACTTTGTGGCTGCATTACTTAATAGCTGACCGCATTTTGAATGTTCTAGAGACTGGAGCTCACGATTTACAGACACTCTGTGGCAAACCTTTCCTAAAGACGAGAATTCTTTTACAAAGTGAACATTCATACTCAACTTTGAATTATTGGAATGGTTCTAGCTCAGCATTTTATTTTTCTCTTAGAAATGGGGTATACCTCCATTAAGGTCTCTGACTCTATGATGCCAGACGAACAAAGCTTAAAAACTGTTAACTGAGTCACTAGGTTACTGAGTTGATTGACTGGTAAATTTTTTTTTCATTTATCCATTCATCCCAAAGGATGCATAGAGCACTTCCTTGGGTGTGAAACACTTCTCACCAATGAGGTAGGAGGGCAATGAGAGTGGAGATACTGGCCACCAAAACAATATGGTTCCGGCATCTAGAAGTTTCCATTGCAGCTGGACAGGCAAGGCACTGTATGAAACTCATGTCTTCTTCTTTGAAGAATCTCTAGACCAGTGGTTCTCAATCTTCCTAATGCTGTGACCCTTAATACAGTTCCTCATGTTGTGGTGACCCCCAACCATAACATTATTTTCGTTGCTACTTCATAACTGTAATTTTGTTCCTGTTATGAATCGTCATGTAAATATCTGATATGCAGGATGTATTTTCATTGTTACAAATTGAACATAATGAAAGCATAGTGATTAATCACAAAAACAATATGTAATTATATATGTGTTTTCCAATGGTCTTAGGCGACCCCTGTGAAAGGGTCGTTCGACCTCCAAAGGGGTCTCGATCCACAGGTTGAGAACCGCTGCTCTAGAGCCTTGTCCACACACGGGCAAAGTTGTCACTCACTAAATAGTTTCTTAAATGATAGTTTTGTAAATGAATTAATAAACCAATGAGGAAAGATCTGAGAACCAAAATGCCTAATAGGATTCATCAAGGGCTCTGGGAATTCAGAGGCAGGCAATGGGCCACTTGGAAATCAGAACAGAGGCCTTGAATAAGGCCTTGAAGAACTGGCAGAATTTAGACTGGACAAGGAAGAAGGGAAAAGCAATTCATAGAAGGGTTGGGGGAGGGTGGAAAGGGAGGAAGAGGTGGGTAACCAACCTTCCTGAACCGGGAAGACTGGCTTCCTGAGAAAACAGAAGCAATAGAAGACTGGCAAAGGAACTCCGTTACTGAAGACCCTTTTCTACACGTCCTCTCACAACACATGTGCTCAAAGGCAGTTGGGAGCAATTGCCAGAGAGCAATCCTCCAGGCAGCCTGGCTGCTGTCTGACCCTAAGGGGACCCAGGTGATGGGTCACAATTCTGAGCAAGCACCCCACCCCCACACCTTCTCTACACTGATTGGAGGAATCAGCTTCATATCAGAACTCTAGTTGCAAGGGAGTCTGGGAAATGTAGTGCTCAGCCTGAAAGCTGGTGCAGCGGGAAGGCACCCTAACAAGGCTGGGGAGGGGGCTAAGTGCCCCACTGGCACAGTATTTTTTTTTTTTTTTTTTTTTTGCTTTTAAAGAAAAGCGCCCTAGCTGGTTTGGCTCAGTGGATAGAGCATCGGCTGGTGAACCGAAGGGTCCCGGGTTCAATTACAGCCAAGGGCATATGCCTGGTTGTGGGCTTGACCCCCAGTAGGGGGTGTGCAGGAGGCAACTGATCAATGATTCTGTCTTATCATTGATATTTCTATCTCTCTCTTCCTCTCTGAAATTGATAACTATATATATATATATATATATATATATATATATATATATATATATGTCTAAGAGACCCATTTGACCAGTATCTATGATGCGCACTGACCGCCAGGGGGGGCAGACGCTCAACACACAGGCATGGAAACATGGAACAGAGTGATGAATCTCAGAGGAAGAGGGGAGGGGGAGGTCAGGAAGAGATTAACCAAAGATCTTATTGCATACTAGAGGCCCGGTGCATGGGGTCCCTCCGCCTCCAGCATCTCCCAAGTGGTCCCAGATTTCGACAGGCCAGGCCGAGGGACCCCACCAGTGCACAAATCCGTGCACTGGGCCTCTAGTTTTAAAATAAAAAAGAAAAACATATCTGCATGCATTAGTTTACACTTCCGTGTCTTTATGCTCCTTTTCTAGTCTATTTCCTTCCCTAAATAGTCAGGCAGAAGATCTCTATTTTTTATTGATATTTAGAGAGAGAGGAAGGGAGAGGAAGAGAGAGATAGAAACATCGATGATAAGAGAGAACCATGGATCGGCTGCCTCCTGCACACCTCCTACTGGGGATCGAGCTCCGTGGGGAACCGATATAGGGTTGAGCCTCAGACTGACCTGTTGGCAAAGTCACAAACAAGTCCCTGTTCAGGCACCAGATGTTGTAAATGTTTCCCTCCATGTCCCACGTGGTTGAGGGTTCAGGATCAGAAGAGGAGCCACACACAAATGAAAGAGAAAAGAGAAGAGATAATCTGGGAATATTGGGGGCCAGGCGGGTAAGTCCAACTCAGGAGGAAGGACTTCCACCGGTGCTCAGGCCGCATCAACCTTTTATAGTCAGAGGTAAACAAGGCAGTGGTCACCATAGTTACACAGTTCTTGTGAGTTTCACCTGTTTTGACCATAGTTACACTTCCTGCACTTTCCTCAGCCCATTAGCTTCCCAGATAAGATCTAGGGAGTGTTATAAGGTCAAACCTAATTATGCTAAGAGGACTGAGCCCTCTAAGCTGGGACTTGTTTGTGACTTTGCCAGCAGGTCAGTCTGAGGCTCAACCCTATATCGGTTCCCCACAGAGCCTGCAACCCATGCATGTGCCCTGACTGGTAATCCAACCCTGACCTCCTGGTTCATAGGTCAATGCTCAACCCCTGAGCCACGCCAGCCAGTGATCTCTACTTTTAAGAAGGACTTCGTAGTACCAAGTGGCTCTCACCTGGAAATGTATATAAACTTGCCACAGGAACATTCTTCACATTTTTTTTCTTTCAGAATCCCACTCATCATGACCGCCATCCGGCTACGACAATTTGTTGACCGCCACCCAGTGATCCCACCCAGGTAACCTCCTTCCAGAGGCAGGCAGGCAGGCAGGTGCCTGGGGAATCAGAACCGATTGACAGACAGCTGCTGCCAGGGGGCTCTAGTGAAGTTTCTTTGGGTTTAGTTGTTACAAACAAAACAAAAACTAAAAACTCCCACACTTGTGGCAGAATCCAAGCAAGCAGGCAACTCCAAATCCCCAAAAGATGGAAGGACATTGGTTTTTGCTTGGAAAAGGCTTTAGCAAGAAGACTGAGGGATCCCTTTACTCTGCTTGGAATCCACCAACCCCTCCTGTGCTTGTGTTACACGGGAGGTGACCCCACAGACAGAAACCAGGGCCGAGTATCACTCTTTCTCCAAGTTCATCCGTGGCCTAGGAATAACAAGTCCTAGACGTGTCTCATTGGGCTAAGCTCATCTTGCTGAGAAAGATTGTACAACAATCTAAATTCTAACCCCACCCGCCCTTCCCACTCGCCATGGGATCTGCAGAGCTTTATAAACTATAAAATCGGGGTGGGAACCTCACACAGCAAGTGATTTTGGGTCAGCCTCCTGCAGCTCCAGTGACTTGGTGGTTTTGAGTAAACCTCGTGTTCATTCTAGTATTTAGTTAATTTTAACAATATTTAGTCAACAAAGGTAAGTTCTTTTGCTTCCAGAAATTATCCAAGAAAGAAGGGGGGGTGAGGGATCTTGGTTCCCAGGTATTTTGAGAGTCCTTTCAGAGAAAACACAGAGCCTACCTCTCGCTCCCTGAAACCCCGAGAGGAGGAAGCAGGGTGGTTCCAGGGGCTCCTGGTTTCTGTCTCCCCCCAAGTGTTGGCTTTCTGTGTGTTTGACATCTGTTCTGTCCACGGTTGGGCATATTGAACTGTGGTCTCATCTCCTGGGGAAAATGGAAACAAACTTCCCCTTGTGGCTGCTGCCTGGGGCTCAGCGGAACTAACTCAGTCACTGGGCCTGACCTGAGCCAGCCGTGGGCAGCCTGAGGGTTTGGGTGGAACACGGTGTGACAGGCACTGAAGTCGCAAGGCTGGTGTTCTCTGTGTTCATCCATCAGAGCCCCACTAGGAGGCGCCTGTCTGAGCTATACTGGGTGCTCCACCCACCACCCACCTTCAGGACTCACTGTGGAGCAGGGCTGTGTCTATGTTCTACCTCAGCAACAATCGTGGGTCCAATCCACCAGCAAGCTCAGTCCTGCCTCCAGGATCCATCTCCCGGGGGAATGACTCACCATCTCCACTGCCAACACTGGGTCCAGACCACCATGGCCTCTCCCTTGCTCATCGACACCAACCACCACTCTTGTTGTCCTACAACCCATTCTCTGGAGCGAGCTGCATGAAATATAAATTGGATGAAAGCCACCCCCCTTTGCATAAAACCCTGTGCTGATTGCATTTTGCATAAAATCCAAACTCATTGCCAGGGCCTACAAAGCCTACATGAACTGGCCTTGCCCATCTTCAAAGCCCCATTGTCTTCTTCCATTCCTTCAATAGGCCACACTCCTTCATTCCTCGGAGCTTTGGGGCATGTCCCTTCTCCCTGGATCGCTCCCTCCCCCGCCCTGGCCTGCCCTGTCTTAACTAGCCTCCTGTCACCACCCTGCTTAGCTCCTTGTCAGCTGCTCAGAGAGCGATTCCTGAACCACCCTGGCTAGAGAAGGTCTTCTGTCCACCTCTCCAGCTCTGTTATTTATTATTATTATTATCATTGACTAGAAGCCCGTTGCATGAAGATGCATGCAATAGGCCTTCCTTCCCCTGGCTGCCGGCACCAGTTTTCCTCCGGCACCTGGGACTCAGGCCTTTGGTCCGGTCACAGCAGAGAAGCCAAGCCTCTTCAGTCTTCAGTCTGGCCAGAGCCTTCAGTCTCAGCTCCACGCCTGCGTATGCAAATTAACCACCATCTTTGTTGGGTTAATTTGCATAGTTGCTCCGATTGGCTGGTGGGCATAGCAGAGTGACACCAATTTGCATGTTTCTCTTTTATTAGTGTAGATTTCAGAAAGGAAGGGAGAGGGAGAGAGAGCTAGAAGCATCTGTGATGAGAGAGAATCATTGATGGGCTGCCTGCTGCATGCCTCCTACTGGATATGGAGCCCGCAACCCAGGCATGTGCCCTGACCAAATTAAACCGTGACCTCCTGGTTCATAGGTCAATGCTCAACCACTAAGCCACACCGGCCGGGCTCTACTTCTGTTATACTCCATCTCACGCCTTTTTTGGAAACATAGCCTCAGGGCCCTTATCACAACTTATTTTATTTCTTCTTGGTCTCACCGACTGGAATAACAGTTAACACTCATGCAACTCTTATCCTGTGGCAACCACTGTACTTAACCTTCACAACAACTTTGAAGTACAGATGAGGAGGTACAACCAAGGCACAGACTGGTTAAGTGACGTCCCAAGATCCCACAGCTAGTAAGTGATTGGCAGAGGTGGGATTTGAACCCACTGGCCTGCCTCCAACATCTGTGCTCTTGATCCCCGCACTCTATTGCATCTGGTTAGCTCCCTAGGGTGGCTTGTTTGCCTCTCCCTACAACCCACCATCATCACTTCTGCCCAGATGATTGTTACACATGGTAGGTCCTATGCACATTTGCTGAAAAAAAATGAAAATGAATGAATCCATTCTTCACTGAGAAAAATAATGATTCTGTCATTTATTTGTGTTTTGGTTTCCTGGGTTCGATTCCAGGCAAGGGCACGTACTTTGGTTGCAAGTTTGATCCCCGGCCCTGATTGGGGAGTGTGCAGGAGGCAACCAATCAATGTGTCTCTTTCATATCGATGTTTCTCTCTCTGTCTCTTCCCCTCTCTTCCACTCTCCCTAAAAATCAATGGGAAAATATCAGGTGAGGATTAACAACAAAAACAAAGACAGTACAAGTAAAAGAATGTAAAATATCTTATTTTTAAAAACTGCTAAACTCCTCTGAAAAAAGTAATCATATGTACATATTATAGATGATTCTGGATACAAGATGGAGTTTGGAGAACTGGGTTTGGTCCTGGCTCTGGCAGTTGCTAGCTGGGGAATATTTAGAAAGTCCACTCTCTGAACCTCAGTCTCCTCTTCCACAAGCAGGTGTAAATATTTACCTGGCAAGGTGACCGTGAGAATTGGATGAGATCATCTCTGCACAGACACTTGGGCAGCAGGCAGCAGACATAACAGAGAATTGCAGTCACAGCTGCAGCCCCCTCGGGCGGCAGGGCCAGGCTCCTGAGGGATTGACACTCCCGACCTCCCCGGGGCATATCGAATGGTGTCTGCGGTTACAGTCACCCTCCCAGGGGACAGGTCTGCTCTTGTCTGAACTGAACGCGTCGCCTCAGAGAGCCGAGCTGTCCTGGACTGTAAATAATGCATCAGACATAGGGGACTCCTGCCCCCTCCCCGGAGAGCAAAGGCCTGTGTGCAGCTGATGCAGAAACCGAGGGGGTGGGAGCCGAGTTGGGCAGGGCTCCTTGGCCAGGCCGGAGAGCTGGCACGTGCTTTCCAGGCATCAATCGGTTTGCCCCACACCCAGCCACCCTGGGAGAGGCCCGGTGCTGACTGACAGCCAGGCGAGGCATTTCCCTGTAGGACAGCGATTCTCAACCTGTGGATCGCGACCCCTTTGGGGGTCGAACGACCCTTTCACAGGGGTCTCCTAAGACCATCGGAAAACACATGTATAATTACATATTGTTTTTGTGATTAATCACTATGCTTTAATTATGTTCAATTTGTAACAATGAAAATACGTCCTGCATATCAGATATTTACATTACGATTCATAACAGTAGCATAATTACAGTTATGAAGTAGCAACAAAAATAATGTTATGGTTGGGGGTCACCACAACATGAGGAACTGTATTACAGGGTCGCAGCATTAGGAAGGTTGAGAACCACTGCTGTAGGAGGCAGCAATTCTCTTCCAAAAACAGATGTTTTAGCCTCTTCGTTGGGAGCTTTCTCCTGTGTGAAGGCCACATAGAAGGGGTTGGAAAGTCTAACCACGGAGTTAGAGGCAAAGTGTCCCATCTTCCGCCCCCACCCCCCAACACCCTCCTCCTCACACACGTCCCCACGGTCCGTTCCTGGGCCAAAACCCGCCCAGGGACCTTCCCAAAGGCTGGATGGCAGAGCGTTAGCTGGTGCTGGTGAAGGGCTCCTCCCCCAAACAGCTTGGGCTTGGGCTGCCACCTGCGCTCGGCAGGTACTGGCCGTGTGCACGGGAGGGAAGAAGAGTCCATGGTCGGGGCACAGCCCAGCCAACAGCACAGCAGCCGTGAGAAGCCAGTGTCGCTCTGGAGCTCCATTGGCGTCTAATA
Source organism: Myotis lucifugus (assembly GCF_000147115.1). Taxonomy (NCBI): domain Eukaryota; kingdom Metazoa; phylum Chordata; class Mammalia; order Chiroptera; family Vespertilionidae; genus Myotis; species Myotis lucifugus. The sequence continues at coordinate 327,740 of NW_005871627.1, forward strand.
CACTGGCACGTGGCCCTAGGGAACCATTCAGACCTGGTTGGCGCCTACGGAAGCCAGGACTCCCATCGGGGCACCCAGAGATGTCATTTGTTCCCAGGATTGTGCCAACTCCTCTCCTTATGACTCAGTCCCTGCTGTTAGTTTCTATCCAGGCCTCAGTCATATTATCCATGGCTGGGCAGGCCCAGACAGCCTGTGGTTTCTCTGAAAATCAGAGCTCCCAGAGGTCCTGTTTGCACAGACAGACCCGCCCTACCCACAGAGCTTGCCTTTCATACCAGGTAGGAAGCGGGGACCCCACCGGTCCCCACATGCCCCGCTCTGATCCCAACTCTGTCCAAGTCTTTTTTTAAAAATATATTTTATTGATTTTTTACAGAGAGGAAGGGAGAGGGATAGAGAGTTAGAAACATCGATGAGAAACATGATCAGCTGCCTCCTGCACACCCCCCATTGGGGATGTGCCTGCAACCAAGGTACATGCCCTTGACCGGAATCGAACCTGGGGCCCTTCAGTCCCCAGGCCGACGCTCTATCCAGTGAGCCAAACCGTCTAGGGCTCTGTCCAAGTCTTGACTTCTGAAATTGCCTCACCTGGAATCTCTTCCCCATCCTATTTGCCTCCTCAAACCCTAGACCAGCGGTTCTCAACCTGTGGGTCGTGACCCCTTTGGGGGTCGAACAACCCTTTCACAGGGGTCTCCTAAGACCATTGGAAAACATATATATAATTACATATTGTTTTTGTGATGAATCACTATGCTTTCATTATCTTCAATTTGCAACAATGAAAATACATCCTGCATATCAGATATTTACATGACGATTCATAACAGTAGCAAAATTACAGTTATGAAGTAGCAACGAAAATAATTTTATGGTTGGGGGTCCCCACAACATGAGGAACTGTATTAAAGGGTTGCGGCATTAGGAAGGTTGAGAACCACTGCCCTAGACCCTTCATTCAGACCACTATTTCGGCACCTAAAGAGCATTCTGAGGACAAGAACTGCTGCTGAGTCAGCTTGAACTTAGCAGGGTGTGCAGAGTAGCTTACATACATTCCATAAGTGATGTTTGGACTGGAGGTACATAGCTTAAGTTTCCATTCATTGCCAACACATATTGGCGAGCTACTTCATGGTTTTGCTACTGACTCTTCCCTGGAGTTCTTATAGTTCCTACTGAGTACTCAGAATCTGCGGAAGGCCCTAACAGACTGCACATATCACAAACCCTGTAGTCATCCAACAATGGCCATCGTCCTGTGTCCCCTCTCCCAGGGAATGGCAGCATCTTCCCAATGCTAAAGCCTAAGACTGGCCTTGGACAGCTCCCATCTTTTACCTCAATCCTCTCTCCTAACGCATCCCCGCTCCATCCTCTCCTCTCCATCCACCTTTCCAACACATTGCTCAGAGCTTCACCACACCCCACAAAACCACTAAAATCTCCTCCTACCAGCCTTTCTACTCCTAGTCAGATTGTCCTCAGATTTGTTTTCCACCAACTTTCTAAAATAAAAAGTGTATTATAGCCTGGTTGGCATGGCTCAGTGGTTGAGCATCGACCTATGAACCAACAGGTCACGGTTCAATTCCGGTCAGGGCACATGCCCAGGGTTGAGGGCTTGATCCCCAGTGTGGGGCATGCAGGAGGCAGCCGATCCATGATCCTTTCTCATTATTGATGTTTCTCTCTCTCGCTCCCTCTCCCTTCTTATCTAAATATATACATATATTTAAGTAGAGAAAATAATATAAGAAACCCCCATTTTCTAATTCCCACTTTTCATATGATCAACATTTGCCCCACTGGTTTTAAATATCATTGTATTTTTTTTCCTGATATTTTGAAACTGACACATCAAATGATTCCTGAAAACTGGATAAAAAAGACACTCCCATCAAGAAAGTCCAGGGGGGTACAGCATTGGGAAGGTAGTCAATAATATTGCAATAATTATGTGTGGTGCCAAGCAGGTACTAGACTTGTCAGGGGGATCACTATGCTCTGTACCTGGAACCAACACAATATTTGATGTCAACTGTAATTAAAATAAATATAGTCTTGAAATAAAAAGTAATTAATTAACTAATTAATTAAAAGTTGGGCTGAAACCGGCTTGGCTCAGTGGATAGAGCGTCGGCCTGCCGACTGAAAGGTCCCGGGTTCGATTCTGGTCAAGGGCATGTACCTGGGTTTCGGGCACATCCCCAGTAGGAGGTGTGCAGGAGGCAGCTGATCGATGTTTCTTTCTCATCGATGTTTCTAACTCTCTATCTCTCTCCCTTCCTCTCTGTAAAAAATCAATAAAATATATTAAAAAAAAAAAGTTGGGGGGGGGGAGTTCAAGGAGTTCTGTGCCAGGAAATGGGGGCAAAGACCGAATATCTTCTTTAATTACATCACAGCTGGCACTCCTCTCTAAAGAACTGATCGTAGTAATTGCCTCTTTCTCACCCTCACTTTCTCCACCAGCCCATTCATTGCTCATCAAGGCAAGGACCTCCTGGGCTACCTCCCTGGGCAGCTGGCACGAATCCATGTTGATTCCAGTGTAAGGAGCTCTCCCAGGTGAGACACCTAACAATTACACTCAAGTTAGAATGATACATTTTTAAAAAAATGGGAATCACACTTTGTAATAACAAAAATGAGTATGAGAACAATAATAATTATTTGATGGATAGAAAACGGTTAGAAGGGAATACACCAAGCTGATAACAATAGTTATTTGTGAGATGAATGGCATTTGTGTTTTATATTTTCCAGATTTTTTCTAATGAGCATATATTTGTATAGTCAGCAATAAATATGGAACTTTACGAAATTATCTAAGAAATGAAATCACCATGAGTTTAGTTTCAACTTAGTCAAATAATTTAACTTTCCCGAGTCTGTTCCCTTCCCAGTAAAATGACAAATTTGACCTAAATGGTTTCTGCCTCTGTGCATATCATTTTAACAACAACAAAAAAGATAGTTTGATGTTGCGTTCTAGTGTGTAGAGGTTGGAAACCACGGGAGTTAAAAGCAGCAATTTGAGTAATTTTATGAAATGTTTGATCTTGGACAATTTTCATTGCATCTCCGACTCTGTTTTCTTATCTGTTAAACAAAATAATTGATATAAAATTCCAGAGCATAGTAGGCACTGAAAATATGATTGCTATTACTCTGAGTTCATCTGGCATATTTTACAAATTTCCCTTATTCTCTTGATCGCCTTTGATATAGTCATGCCTTGTTTGAAGTGCAGTTGGTTAGCATAAAAGCTGAGACTGGAATCTATCCACATTTTCTGATTCCCAGTTCAAAGCCCTTTGCTCCAACTCAAATACATACTTGACTTTGAAAAGCCAAGGGGGAAACCTAGTGCAAATGTCAATCAATGATTTTATTAAGTTTCTAGATAAGAATAAGAAGGAAATGCCCTAACCAGTTTGGCTCAGTGGATAGAGTGTCGGCCTGCGGACTGAAAGGTCCCAGGTTCGATTCCGGTCAAGGGCATGTACCTTGGTTGCGGGCACATCCCCAGTAGGGAGTGTGCAGGAGGCAGCTGATCGATGTTTCTCTCTCATCAATGTTTCTAACTTTCTATCCCTCTCCCTTCCTCTCTGTAAAATATCAATAAAATATATTTTTTTTTAAAAAGAATAAGAAGGGAAAAGAAAAGCAGGTTGCCTTCTCTGACCCGTGACTGGGAGAGAAGGGCTGCAAAGGGAGGGACAGGGGACTGGAACCCCTGAGCCATCTACTGACAGCTTGGCTAGGGCTGGCCTTGACTGACCGAGTCTGGCCAACACTGTCTTGGTGGCCTCCTGGCTACTTCCAGGGAAGGAATTTCAGCTGATGAGAAAATGGAACGCTTTTCTTCGACGGGGTGTTCAGCAAGCTGTTTCTATTTTCGTTTAGATCTCTCATAGACTTGGCCATGCCACCCGAGGAGAAACGTCAGTGTCAGCCTCAGCTAGACCAACAAACTCTCATCCGATATATTTGTTTTCAAAGACACTCCAAGCCTGCCGAAGCATGGTACAAAGAAACCACGTACCAAAAACACTATTCGCTGCCATTTTACGTGCTTGGTAAGTCAAGCCAACTGCTCTTCCTCGCTGAGACCAGCCCAGCCTGGGCCGCAGAGAAGCAACTCCCACAGGCTTGCCTCTGCAGGTCTGGGACCAGCCAAGCTTGGGGGAGGGAAGGGGGGGGCGTGTGTCCCGGTGCAGGAAGAATCCTGAGGTCGGCCCAAGGGCGTCTTCCTCCTTTCCTAGCTCTCTATAGAAACTTCAGGAATGAAGATATACAAATGTCCTTAAGAGGAAGCAGCTCAAGTCTGATCACTCCTCACATGTTGTTGAGGAACTCTACTCATTCTCAATATATATACATATTTTTATTGATTTCAGAGAGGCAAGGAGAAGGAAAGAGAGATAGAAACATCAAAGATGAGAAGAATCATTGATCAGCTGTCTCCTGCAGGCCCCCAGGCATGTGCCCTGATTGGGAATTGAACCAGTGACCGCTTGGTTCATGAGTCGATGTTCAACCACTGAGCCACACCAGCTCAGCTTCATTTTATTTTCCAATGATGACTTTCAAAGAAGGCACCACCACAAATCCATATGAACTGTAATTTCACTTTGTCAAATGGTGTGAAAATTTAAAAAAATCATTTCCCATGTTCCTTCCACCCCCAAATCTGTATCAGATGTTTCAGGTTTGATAGCATTCACTGTGGGCCTATATATTCACTAACTGGAATGTCACAAGGAAGCCCCCAGAAGTTTGTCATGTGTTCTGCGAACATTTACTGTTGAATTTGCCTGGCTAACTGTGTATCATTCAGCTCCATTGTAACTTCTACAATGAGGATCTCTAAGGCTCTTGGGTAGGATTCCTCCCGCTTCTAAACTACTTTGATATATGTCCCTGGAATACTTGGTAATCTTCAAGGTCAGAGTTGCTGTTCAACTCCATAGCAAGCCTTGAGAAGTTAAATGGTTACTAATTACATACAGGATCACATTTAATTAAATTAGATTTTAAAAATCCTCCAGGGATGGCATTTCTAGTCGTACTCTCTGGGCAAACGAAATGTTATTTGTTCTTAATATCAAGAAATGTTTGTTGAAATGCTGTTGAAGTGCTATGGGAGGTGGAATAGAACTGTGAAAAGATTAGGGACTTAGCCGTCATTTAATCCTGGGTCAAATGGGGGCTCCTTCTCTTCCAAGTCCTGTAAATTTGGGCAAATTAATCTATTTGAGATGGCGGGAATATCAGTGGGCCTTTGAGGGTTACTGTGAATATGAGTTTAATGTAAGCAAAACACCTAATACAGAGCATAGCACTGTAGATATGAAGTCTTGTTAAAACGCTGTTGTTAAAACATTTTTTCTTAATGTTTTTTTTTATTGATTTTTAGAAAGAGAGGAAGGCAGAGGGAGAGGGAGCGATAGCAACATTGATGAGAGACAAATATCAATAGGCTGCCTCCTGCACGCCCCCTACTGGGGATTGAGCCTGCAACCCGGGTATGTGCCCTGACGGGGAATCGAACCAGTAACCTCTTGGTTCATAGGTCGACACTCAGCCACTGAGCCACACCAACCAGGTGAAACACCCTGGTCTTTGATTCATTAAGCGTAGATGCAATGACTGGGGTCTTCCACCCAAGCCCTCCTTTACATAAGCAGAACTCTTAGTGGTTATAGACCAGCCGTGGGCAAACTATGGCCCGCTTGAAATGAATAAAACTAAAAAAAAAAAAAAGACCGTACCCTTTTATGTAATGATGTTTACTTTGAATTTATATTAGTTCACACAAACACTCCATCCATGCTTTTGTTCCGGCCCTCCGGTCCAGTTTAAGAACCCATTGTGGCCCTCGAGTCAAAAAGTTTGCCCACCCCTGTTATAGACTGTAAGATAGGAGGGGATGTGCTGTAAGTGGTTATAGGCTGTAAGATAGGAGAGGATGCCAATAGGTATGAATTTAGGGATGGTAACAACTGCAGTTTGATACAAAGAGGATACAAAGTGGTCCATTTATAATGTAAAGTTTCAAGGGTTTGGGGGAAATCTAGAATTAGGATGTCAAAATGCAAATTTTCCATTTATTTTCATTACATTTTTGCATCATTCAGTATTATGAACCAGAGATTAAGCCACATAAATAATCCTTTGGCCCTAGCTGGTTTGGTTCAGTGGATAGAGGGTCGGCCTGTAGACTAACAGGTCCCAGGTTCGATTCTGGTCAAGGGCACGTGCCTGGGTTGTGGGCTCAATCCCCAATAGGGGGCATGCAGGAGGCAGCTGATCAGTGATTCACTCTCATCATTGATGTTTCTATCTTTCTCTCCATCTCCCTTCCTCTCTGAAATCAATAAAAGTATATTAAAAAATAAATAAAAATAACCCTTTGACTAAGTCCTTTTTTACAGAGCTTTGAAACATATTCCTTTGTCTTAAATCCCATAAATTTTGTTATTTTATACAATTGCTGTTGAAATGAAAGTGAGTTAAAATTTAGGAGTGAGTAGTCCTAAAGTAAATCATTAACTTGTTTTAAATTCCAGATTGGGACCAGAAATTAGGCACAATTTCCTCGAATCCTCGACCAATCAATTCACTACCGGAGTTCTGCTGTTGTGAAGAGAGATGGCGCTGAAATAAACGCTTTAAACCAAAATAGCTATGGTGCTTGAAAACAACATTTGGCGTTCTTAGGTGACTCTTTTAGACTAAAACCATGATAACAGATCTACTTTTTTAAAAATATATTTTTATTGATTTCAGAGAGGAAGGGAGACGGGGAGAGAGAGATAAAAACACCAATGATGAGAGAGAATCATTGATTGACTGCCTCCTGCACGCCCCGGGCATGTACCCTGACCGGGAATTGAACCATAACCTCCTGGTTTATAGGTTGAAGCTCAACCACTGAGCCACGCTGGCCGGGCAGAACTACATTTAATTTACATGTGTATCCAATGGTTGGAATCTTAAATATTTAACATGTGCAAATTCTTTCCAGATTAAGTTGGTCATCCAGGGCAGGGAATCAACACCCAGCCCACTACCAG
>NW_005871627.1:334930-338859 GCF_000147115.1 Myotis lucifugus
GCTGCTGCTGTAAACTGTCTACATTTAGTCAGTGATCTATGTGGGCAGGAAAGAATACAATCGCATTCGCTCAGTAACTGCATCACTGAGAGAGAGAAAAAAAGAACTGGGCTGTGGCCAAGGAGGGAGACCCTAAAGGTGCTCAGGATGTAGTGATTCAGGTATGGCACAAAACTGTAGTGATATGTGAGCCTGGGAGGAGGGGCGGAGGAGGAGGGAGAACTTACTGAAAGTCTGTGTACAGAGTTACCACTCCTGTCCTAGCCGGTTTGGCCCAGTGGATAGAGTGTCAGCCTGAGGACTGAGGAGCCTGGGTTCCATTCCCGCCAAGGGCACACGCCCCGGTTGCAGGCTCGATCCCCAGTAGGGGGTGTGCAGGAGGAAGCCAATGATTCCCATCATTGATGTTTCTATCTTTCTCTCCCTCTCCCTTCCTCTCTGAAATCAATAAATATATCTATAATAATAAAAGCATAATATGCTAATTAAACCGGACGTCCTTACAGACGACCTTCCGGACGAAGCCAGGGAAGCCTGGGTCCCGGGTGCCTGCTGGTGGCAAGAGGGAAGCCCGGGTCCCAGGTGCCAGAGAGAAGCGGGTGCCAGCAGCAGGGGAAGAAAGGCCTGCGCCTGCACGAATTTTGTGCATCGAACCTCTAGTATTTAAAATAAGAGTTACCACTCCTATCCTTGAAAGAAAGCTGACAACTAGGCATCAAGTCCCCAGGTCAAAAGCTAGAGGTTCTTCTCTAAGCAATTAAATAATCCCAAAGAAAAGAGTCCTACCTTCTGGCCCCTGGGACCCCCATCATACTAGTTCAATGATGGCGAATCTATGACACGTGTGTCAGGTGACACGTGAACTCATTTTTTTGGTTGATTTTTCTTTGTTAAATGGCATTTAAATATATAAAATAAATATCAAAAATATGTCTTTGTTTTACTATGGTTGCAAATATCAAAAAATTTCTATATGTGACACAGCACCAGAGTTAAGTTAGGGTTTTTCAAAATGCTGGCACGCCGAGCTCAAAAGGTTCGCCATCACTGTACTAGTTGGTTCCCAACTCAATACCCCAAAGTGAAGCCTGCCAGTCAAAAAGCTTCCCCAAGAGCAAAGTTTCATACAGCTTTGCACCGTCTCAGTCTTAGTTGTAAAGAGCCAACCAAGGGTCACTGGAGTTGAAAAAAAAAAAAAAAAGAGTTACACTTTTTGGGTAAAGAACGGGTTATTTCTATCGGCTTCTGGACCATTGCTGAAAATGTTTCAGTACGGCAATGCTTACAGCCAGATAAGAATGTGGACTTGAACATGCTTGCTTCTGCCCGGCCGGTGTAGCTTAATGGCTGGGTGTTGTATTGTGAACCAGGTGGTCACAGTTCGACTCCTAATCAGGGCACATGCCCGGGGTTGCGGGCTCCATCCCATGCAGGAGGCAGCCCATCAATGATTCTCTCTCATATTTGTTATTTCTATCTCTCCTTCTCCTGTCATCTCTGAAATCAATAAAAATATATTTAAACAAATAAAAAACATGCTTACTTCTAATGGAGCTTACATCTCTGGGCAGCTAATCTAATTTAAAGTCCATGTAGGGCCCTAACTGGTTTGGCTCAGTGGATGGAGCGTCGGCCTGCAGACTGAAGGGTCCCAGGTTCGATTCCAGTCAAGGGCATGTACCTTGGTTGCAGGCACATCCCCAGTAGGGGGTGAGCAGGAGGCAGCTGATCAATGTTTCTCTCTCATCGATGTTTCTAACTCTCTATCCCTCTCCCTTCCTCTCTGTAAAAAAAATCAATAAAATATATTTTAAAGTCCATGTAGGAAGATGAAAAAGCAAGAAGAAATAAAAACCAATTAAATTTCCATTAGAATAAGTAAACATTATTTATTATGGACCAAGTATAAATTATTATTCTATATAAAGATCATTACTAATCAGCAGTGAGCTTTGTAAGATCATCTCTACTGTCCTTTTTATTTACTGAATCCAACAAGGCTGCTCTTATTTTAACATTTTTCTTGGACTAAGTATTAATAAAAAATATATCTAGTGAAGATAAAATGTAGTTAGATGTTTTCAAAGATTCTGTTCTTGCTCTCTCCCCCACCTTATCTCCCCACACCACAGGGATAAAGCTCCTTATATATACTAGTATTACCACTACTTCTCTTGGCGGAACAAAAACACAATACAAGGATACTAGAAATATCTGGTTCTTTTTAATCAGCTATTGATGGAATAATAAAATAAATTTAAGTGGCACCTAATTTAACATTCAAGATAGTTCACTGAAAGATCATCTACAACACAATATGTTAAGCCTAATTGTTAAAATAACACCTCTTTTTTATTTTTTTCCTAAGAAAAGAGAAATAAAGGCATAACCAACAATTTGGGTTCATTTGGACACTTACAGATTATTTTGTAGGCATACTGGCAGGCACAATGTTGAAAAAACAATGCACTAGATTTAAAAATAATGGTAAGATAAAACAGGAGACCAATTCATTTCAGATTTAATATCTGATATTAAAGAAAATATTCACTAAATATCACAATAGATCTTTTAATGACTATTTTTTAACATTAAGAGTATTGTATTAGCGAACACCTTATCTTTGAACATTTGTTCAATGTATTAAATAATTTATAGAGAGAAATAAGTTTTGTGTTCTGTACAAATTAAAGGACCCATGAATAAATCGCCCTCCCCCAGCCAAAGCTCGAATTCGCAATGGTCTCAGCAGAAAATAAACAGTTCACAATTTAAACAGAATTCATAGCATTACAAAAGTTTACAGAACTCCTCTCTTATCATTTTTTCTAACAGCAAAGATTACAATGACAGAACTGAAAGATCAGAATGTAAAAATATTTGTGCAAAACTGCATTAATTGTTCTTACCATTTAATAGAGGTAAAACCTATAAACACACAAGGACGATAATAAAGAAAAACTACATTGAAAATCATTCTATTTTGGGTTTCAAACAACATGGATTATACTATTACTAAACATTAAAGAAAATGTGGCACCATGAGCAGCAGGAGCAACAGATGATTCCGGCAGTTGTGCCAGCCAAGGACGCTGACACTGGAATATGCCGAAGCTTACCTCCCCACCAGCCATCCATCTTCAAGACTGGAAACAACTATAGGGCTTACACCTCACATCAATGTCTTTATTCTTGAAAGTTGTAGATCATAATGACATAGTTAAGAAAGTCCTTTCCCCCTTCTCAAGGAGTGCTTCTTGTGTCACTGGAAATCCTTAGAAGAGTTGAATCATAGACTCTCTGGACTTCCCTACACCAATCCATTTAACTGAGAGAGGAAAATAAAGTATAAGAATTGTATTAATTCATTTATAATGTTGAATCTGGGATGAAGAGACCCCCTCTCCCCCCACTTTTCTCATTGTCACCATTTAACTTTGCTCTAGGTGCCTTTCGTTACCTTTTGTTCCATTCTGGAGCAGACTGTGCCAATTTCTAAACCATTAGAATGTGCAGGTGAGATCCAGCACCGAGTAGTTTACTTTAACGTTTCCTGTTTTAATGCACAATATTTACAATTCCTCAATTCCTAATCATTAGGATAAAAAATATTGGCCCAAACCAGCAGAGACCTAAAGAACCTTTGATTAAGTTCCTAATAACTAGAAAAGATAAGCCCCTTTGATGAATGGATGATGCTAAGATGATACTGAAGTGTCACAGTACCTTTTATATCTCATAAAAGTAGAACTTTCCGGAAGAGAACACTGTGTTAACTAGCACAGCCTTAGGAATTGCCTACTGTACCAGCCTACGGACATCTCTAATCACCTGCAGCTCCTGGGCAAATCTTTGATTTTACAGAATCATTGTTAAATTCGTTGTTTATATTTCAAACAATGTTGACTCAGGGTGAGTTGACTGAATTT
>NW_005871627.1:339096-374310 GCF_000147115.1 Myotis lucifugus
TTTATTCTTTTTTTTTTTTTTAAATATATTTTATTGATTTTTTACAGAATGGAAGAGAGAGGGATAGAGAGTTAGAAACATCGATGAGAGAGAAACATCGACCAGCTGCCTCCTGCACATCTCCTACTGGGGGTGTGCCCGCAACTAACGTACATGCCCTTGACCGGAATCGAACCCGGGACCTTTCAGTCCGCAGGCCGACGCTCTATCCACTGAGCCAAACCAGTTTCGGCTATTCTTTATTCTTCTCTTACATTTGTTCCAACTAGAGTTCCTATTTTCTGTACCTATTATTTTCTAATGTCTAGTCAGGAAACTCCTCCAATTCTCAATGGTGGTTTAACCCCAAATGAAAAACCACACACTATTTTTGGTGGAAATGCAGACACAAAAGGAGGTTATTTAAGAGGGAGAAGGACACAAGAATCAATGTCATAGGGTGAAAAGCAGACTAACAGAAGTCAGGGTGAAAAATGGTGAGAGGAATCTATTGTCTTCAGGCACATGAAGGATTAAAGAAAGATAATTGTATTTACTCTAAAGAATAACATTATTTTATTTCTTCCTGGGCATCTATGCAAATCACAAGTGCTCTATGAATAATAATCTTTTATCCTATTTCAAAGGTAGACAGTCAAGTCAAAAGTAGAGAAAGCAAAGACAGTTGTTTGTAAAGTGTTTTTATTTACCTGGAATCTGAAGCTCATCTTCAATAAATCGAACGTAATTTTGGGCGTTAACTGGCAGCTCTTTAAACGTCCTTGCATTTGATATGTCTGTGTTCCATCCTGGAAGAGTCTTATATTGAACTTCAACTTTATTTAAGATCTCTTGGTTTGCTGAAAGTTAAAGAGCAAGTATATTAGTTCATGCTGAACACTGCCTATTGTCCAACAACTTTTTGATATCTCATAGGTTCACAATCTCTTATTAAAATCGCTGAAGCCAGATGCGTTTTGCAATTAGAAGTTTTTCAGAGTTTAGAAAGGAAAAACAGTGCACCTGGGGTAGGGTTTTATAATCAAGCATATTTCTACAGCAACACAGGATTATGCACTGTAAACAGATGGATTATTAGTTTCAACTCCATGATCTGTGGAATGTCTGCAGGCTCCCAGAGAGAAGGCTACCCTTGTTCTCATCTGGGAAATCTCTTGCTTCTGTGACTGTGTGCCAAAGCTTAGGTGGAACTTCCTTCATTGGTCTCACCAAACCATTGTCTCTGCATCCCCTAGGAGAGACTGAAACTGGACTAACGCCAGACCAGTTCTTTTGACCAGAGGTCGTATGGTGGATGCCGAACTCTGTTCAGATTCCCCCTTCAGGACTGACACACGCATCCCCTCAGCTGTGGGAGTACTGCCTGCGCACAGCTCCCTGGTCAGGATGTCCCCTGGGATGCCCTCCACCGAAGTGAGCTGCCCGTCTGGAGCAGCCACCGCCCAATGGCTTCCTATGCGAGGATGTCAAGGACCAGGCCACTTACCTTAATTTGGGACAACTCCGAAGGGTCATCCATGAGACCAGCTGAGGGCTTTTTATGTAACTACCTTGCAGTTCAACTTCGCCCTCTGCCTAAGCCTGCTTCTCTCCCTCCCAGATGTTGCTGCTCAGAGCACTTACAAACACACCACCCGCACACAAATCTCTCTATCAAGTCTGTTTCCCACGGAATGCAATGTGTGAGGAAGAAGGCTCTAAAATGGGGTCCTGGAGCTGGATCGTGGCCAGTTGCTGGCAGGGGGCCCATCAGTGGTGGCAGGCAGAGACGGGTAGTCTCTGGCATGTTGCAGTTAGTAACTTTCATAGGAGGTGACTTGGGATGCCCTGCTGGGGCAGAGTACAGCGCTGGCAGGACCTGAAGCATTGAGAAATAGCACATGGGAACAATGGACCAGACGGCTCTCGATGAACGCCAGTCATGAACTGGAGAAAGACGATGAAAGATTCAGTCTTTCATCAGCTTCAGGCAAGTGTGAAAGGCAGGACCTGGTGGACAGCAGATTGCAAAGAGAATCTCATCTCCTACAGCAGAGGGCAGGAAAGCTGAGGCTCAGGCTCGGGCCTCCGTCACACAGACAGAGTTCCAGAGAAAGGTGGGTTCTCCAACCCAGCAAACCTGCTGCAACAGGCCAGGGCCCTGTTTGGGGGAAAGTGGGACCCTGAGACTTTGGATGGGACACCTGAGCTGATGCATGGGGAAACCCTGAGGCTTGCTGGTGGCCTGCAGAATGGCCTACTACTTGGGCTCTTCACATAACTGCACTAACAAAGCATAAAACCAGGCTAAATAAGGTCAAGATGATCAGCCAGTAATTTAATTGTCCCCTAAAACAAGCAGCAATATTCTTCAGAGGAAGATCACAGAATCTGAGTCTCTCAAATATATTCAGACATAGAAACAGTGATTCAGAATCAAGGGAAAGAACAGCCAAGAGAAACGAAACTGTAGATGGCTTAGAGGTCGGACTAATAGACAATGACTTTACACGTTTCTAAGAACTTGCAGCTATCCTCAATTCCCACTGACTGGCCATTAGCAAGTCACAAAACCTACCAGCCTACCAAGCTTCACTGAGCTAGTCAATATTCCTTCATTTGGCATATCCCCAGTCTTATAGGATGGCTAAACAAATTAACAGTTCCTACTTCCGGAAGCTGGAAACATTTCCAGAGCTTCCTGAGTAACTGAAGAAATCATTTAACTAAAGGTATGTCTGAAAAAACACATTTCCTCAAGTAGGAAGTCTCCCTACATCTATCCACTTTAGCCACAGATTAGAGGTTAGAGAAAATCAGTTACGTGGCTTGAAGGACAAGGTGGGTTAATGTATTAAGGACCGGCCTATCCTGACAAGCAGGGCTCTTCTCTCCGACCCCACATTTCACAAGGGACGGAGGAATGCCTACATAGATTAAGAAAGGTGAGATTCAGGAACAGCATAGCTGGGCTCAGAAATAACAGGTTTCTTTCTTCATTCCTATGTTTTATTTTGCTTGCAGCAATCCAGCACCCAAATGCATAGCAACTATGAAGCAAATGCCAATAATAAGTGAATACACTTGCACTGTTCACAAGGGCATAATAACCATGTGGCTATATATCATATATTATACAGGAAAGCTTTATGAAATTGCTCTAATATATTCACCTAAAAATATTCTTTATACACAGCCTAAAAAAAATACCTGGGAAATGAGGTATAATTTCACCATCTAACTTGTAAGCAACTCCAACTTTAATTTCTGTAAACGTGTCCAAAATATCCAATTTGGTAAGTGCCAACCTAATTTTGGAAGAAAAGACAATGTTAAAACAGCAAATTCTTAAAGGCTCTAACATTTAATATGATGAGGGAGTAAAGGAAAATTCATACAAAGCTAAAAAGCTCCACCCAGCCAGCGTGGCTCAGTGGTTGAGCGTCCACCCATGAACCAGAAGGTCAGGGTTTGATTCCCAGACAGGGCACATGCCCGGGTTGCAGGCTCAATCCTCAGTGTGGAAGAAATATGCAAGAGGCAGCCAATCAATGATTCTTTCATCATTGATGTTTCTATCTCTCTCTTCCTCTCTGAAATTAACAAAAACATATATTTTTTTAAAAAGCTAAAAGCTCCAAAGCAATTTTGAAAACTGATTAGGAATTTGTTTTAAAGCATGATACACATAAAACACAACAAGACAACATACTGATGAATTCTCCTCATAATAAAAAAATGACTTAATCTACTAGTAAGTTACTCTTCTAATAATGAAAATGGATTTTCGCTGATTGACCCACACCCTCTTGTTTAACTTTCTTATGATCAACACATATTTGTGGGCTGGCAGCCTGGGGTACGGAACACATTCTGTGGCCGTGGCACAGCAGAACTCTGTTCCACAGGGGTGACCACAAGAGGCATGCATGTTCACACCTATGCCAGCAGCCCTCTCCTCACTCTGGGTACAGTCCTCTCCACCCTTCCGGTCAGATACTGTCAAAGGAGACTGAGGAAACACATCAAGGACTCTTCGTGATACATCAACATCCCCCCAAAAATGACTGGAAAACAGAGCTTTAAGGGGAAACTTGTGGAAATTAGATACAACACTAGGTTTGGGCAGGCAATACTATTATCTAGATGATTAAAAAAAAAAAAAAAAAAGGCACAGAGGAATAACGTGCCCAAGGTCACACAGCACAATGCACAGATCTGAGGTTTAAATCCAAAAGTCAGACGTCAATCAAGCCCATGGACAACATCACTGCTGTATGTATGTCCTCCGCTATGTATGTACTCCACCCTTCAACTCCTTATCTATCTGTCTACTCACCTACCCACCTGAACTTCCCTCTATACCAGTGATGGCGAACCTTTTGAGCTCGGCGTGTCAGCATTTTGAAAAACCCTAACTTAACTCTGGTGCTGTGTCACATATAGAAATTTTTTGATTATTGCAACCATAGTAAAACAAAGACTTATATTTTTGGTATTTATTTTATATATTTAAATGCCATTTAACAAAGAAAAATCAACCAAAAAATGAGTGTGAGTGTCACCTCTGACATGCGTGTCATAGGTTCGCCATCACTGCTCTATACTCATAAGCATGTAAGAGTATTATGATTCCTTCCTTCCAACCTTGGACGTCTAGGAAGATCACCTGGGGTTCCTCTCCTTGCTTCCCTTCTCCTATATGTTGGTCCATTTCTAACTTGAACTAAAATTTCAGAGGTTAAAGAGAGAATTTTTTTGTATTGGGGTACTGCCTTGAGCCTGCATTTCGAAAATTTAACCTGTGGTCATGAATTATCCCATTATTTCCTGAAATAAATGTTTCTAAGAAAACTCACGCAGTAAATCCGTTAATCATATGAGCATATTTAAGCAAAACGAGGTCCAACCAGCCACATCTTCTTTTCCTTCCAGTAGTCACACCGAACTCTCCACCCCTTGTCTGTAATAATTCTCCAACTTCCTAGGGGACAGAAAATAGAACTTTATAATTAGGATACCAATGCTGTCGATCTCGAACAATTATACTTAAGATCATATGACAAGTTAGAGTCTCTTTGAGATAAATATCTTCCAGAAAATAACTAAGTTGAAGATAGAATGATGATGGATTTTATGTGAAGGAAGCATTATTTGGAATAGATCCAGTTTTGGCTTCATTTTTCACCTTATTTTAAAACCAGTATTTTTTTATGATGTCATATAGATCACTTCCCAAAATTTAGGTTGATATATAAAAAGTATAAATGCTGCATATTAAAAACTAAGTTGTTATATTAAAACAAACAAGCCAATTGTCCGAAGAACAACTATAGCTTGATGATTTTCCTGAAAACCATAAGGCAAACTTGCATCTAATAAGTACTTGTTGATATCACAATACTCTTTTGAAGAGAATTAAGGTTGAAAACAATGCTCAAAGATCTAAGTTACACTTCCTACAACCTACTTTTCCCACCTCTGATCTATCTACTCCATAATTTACACTTTTCTGATTAAAGCCATCATGTCCTTACCTCTTATATTTTGACATTATTAGTTACGTATTTAAAAAATTTTTGCTCTGTCATGTTTGATTCCCAGCCCTGTTTGTGTGGCCTGGGGCAAGTGACTTTAGTTCTCTGTGCCTCAGTTTCCTACTGTGTACAGTGGGGAAGGAGCTGTTGTGAGGATCCAAAGAGCTCATAGGTATAGGACACTTACACAGCGTCACCCCCATGCAAATGTTGGCTATGAGCAGACAATGTCCAGAGATCACTTTCCTCACCCTTGTCTCCTAATGAGCTTTTGGTGAAAGGCAGTTGTCATTTTTAACAACTTCCGCCTCCACTATCTCAATGCCCTTCATAAACCCGCCTTCCTTCAGCCTTGCAATGACAATGACCTTTAAGTACCCTCTAATCCCTCCTTTTTTTGCTGCCACTAACCATAAATGTGTACATACATTTTTTATAATGTTGCTCTGATCAGTCTTGCAAATTAAGTGAAATGCATGGAAAATAAGAAGTCATTAAGGGAAAAAGCATGAATTTTTCTTTTAAAACTTTCAGATTAGATTCCCTGAGAAAGAGGCTTACGTTGTCTTGCTCTGTAGGAAAGGCGCCGATACCAACTCTAGTTGTGTAAGCTTTCACAACCCCATACACTTCTCCAACATTCTGAGGGGGCATACCCAATCCAGTACACACACCTCCAACTGTACAGTTTGAGGAGGTTACAAAAGGATAGGTTCCTAAAAATAGAAACAAATATTAAATATACACACATAGAGACAAATTATTTTAAAACAGAATTACTATGAAGATTCTGCACTGGATTATACTCTAGGTCTTTGACAGACTTGAATCTAATTGTAACCACCCTCTCCAAGCCTCAATGGTTTGTTCCTGATTCCTTCTGTCTGTGATGAGATAAAAGCATAGGTGGTCAGAGCTATGCCTGCAGCGCACACTGGAGTGGCTCTGTGATGCATGCGGTTGCTCAGCTCTGTAGGGTAGGTACTCACCTAATGAACTGCTAAATAATGTAATGCCAAAACCCTGGTGTTAATCTCCCATGCAGACTTATAATCGATGTACTTGAACACTCTCCTGTTAGTTTAAAACAAATTTTATTTTACTCCCTTTATTAAATAGGGTATAGCAGCAACCTGCAGTGACAACAGCATGCTAAAAACTGCATGGTATTTAAGCATTTTCCTACCTTTTGATGTCTATTCCAGGAATAATCCCAGAAATGACAAGAGTAAGCTAAGAGTGGTATACCCCCACCCAAGATCCTCTTCATACTTAAAAATTATTCACTATGCTAATTAGAAAATCTGTTTTCTTTCCAGATTGGCTAGGCATATATATTAGGGTATCAAAAATGCCAATCTAATGCCCGGCTGGCGTGGCTCAGTGGTTGTGTTGACCTATGAACCAGGAGGTCATGGTTCGATTCCTGGTCAGGGCACATGCCCGGGTTTCAGGCTCAACCTAGTGTGCAGGTGTGCAGGAGGCAGCCAATCAATGATTCTCTCTCATCATTCATCTCTTTCTCTCTCTCTTCCTCTCTGAAAATACATATCTACTACATAGAAATGCACTTTCTTTAACTGGTTTACTTGGAGTCAAAAGCCAATGAAAGGTCAGTAAGAGTTGAGAACAATCAGACTTATCCTGAGTGATCATGTTTAGAAGGAAAGGCCAACAAACTAATGGGGCAATAGTTTGAAGATGTTAAGTGTTAACTTTTTGAATATAGAGAAAATGTTCTAAATCCACTCAGTACCCCATACCCAGGGAGTTAATTAAGCAGACTTCATAGACTTTAGAATTTAATAACAATGTATTTTAGTCCCTGATTTTGTTTTTAAAGCCTGAATTAAAGACAGAGATCCTTCCAAAGCATTCATCTGGTCATCTCACAGTCCTACAGAAGTGAGGTCTGGAATTGAACCATGAACCAAATAATAAAATCACAGTTTACAGAATTTCAAACCTACTGACCCAATTAATTTGCTTATTCTAATAAATAACAAAACTTAATCTTTGTATTGTGTTTTCCACAATAATCCTTAAAAAAAATTAGTATAAGATGACAAATTTCCACCCCTCCTGAATATGTATACAAGCTAACAGCCTTGTTTTAAAACCCCTTCATGCTAACATGAATTATTTATATCTTAAGCACTTTAGGGCTCTGTCTAGCTCCCCCTAAGTCTTATCGCACTTACCAAAATCGATATCTAGAAGTGCTGCATTTGCACCTTCTACCAAGATTTTCTTTGGTGGTCCATGCAGGGCCTCATATAGAAAATACACTCCGTCTCTCACCATTGGTTTAATTCTTTCCATATAACCCTATATACCAAGACAAAAAACAATTTCAATGTATGCTAATAAATTTACAATATAACCAATACAAGTAAAAATTCCTGACTTGACGACAGTGGAAACTGACAAATGCCAAGTAGAAAGGGGCAGGTGATGGTGCCCACCCTGCTACAGCACTGGGGTTCCCGCTGGTCTCTCACGCCGATTCCCAGAGCCAGGAGAGAGACACTGGCTCAACAACAGCGGAGATACAATGACATTCACAGGTTAACCTCACTGCAAATAAGGTGACAGCCTTCCAAGTAGCCAAGCACTCACACTTCATAAACCAGCTTTCAAGAAAATGAAAAGAACGGAGTGTATTACATTACGATTTTATATTTTGTGAAATATTTAATAATTTATAAGCCATGTAACCCTGAGTTTTAAAACTTGCATCTCAAAATGTGATTCTCAAAATGTGGTGAGGGCCACCAGTGACACTGCCAAGCATGCAAACATCAATAATTGATTGCCAATGTTCTTCTTCCATTAGATTCCATTACAGGAAAATACCTCAGTGGCATTACTAGTAGACAACATCCAGTACTACTTTACACGTGAGCATTATAAAACTTTCTCAAAACATATTGAAGTTAATAATACTGCTTAATTTTAGAATTCCATTAAAAATATAATATAAACAAGAGTTGCCCCACTGCCTATGGTATAAGTATAATTGCAATAAAACCTAGTTTCAACGATGTTTAAATATTTCGCCAGACTAGTATGGAGATTCCAACTTCCATTCATGAATTCACCGAAGTGTGCTCTACCCACTGATGAAACCATGGTCCCCTCTTGGCTCTAGTCTCCCATCTCAAGCTTATTCCTGTTCTAGTCCTTTTTTTATGCCTAAAATGACCAATCCATCATCACACCCCTTGTTCCTTAAAGACCTGGTTCAACATATATTACCTATTAAGAACCTCTTGCCCTGACTGGTTTGGCTCAGTGGATAGAGCGTCGGCCTGCAGACTGAAGGGTCCAGGTTCAATTCCAGTCAAGGGCATGTACCTTGGTTGCGGGCACATCCCCAGTGGGAGGTGTGCAGGAGGCAGCTGATCGATGTTTCTCTCTCATCGATGTTTCTAACTCTCTATCTCTCTCCCTTCCTCTCTGTAAAAAATCAATAAAATATATTTTAAAAAAAAGAACCTCTTACCCAATTCTGTTTATTATTATTCATCTACTTTTCATTCACATGGAACATGTATAAAATAGAAATGAAAAGCCACATCCACACTTTAGTACATAACTATTTCCAAGTTGCTAATATACATTTAAAACAATTGTTGCATGGCAGAATGAAAAGAAAATGGCAATCTATTCTAAGCAACTATCAATACACTGAAATCCAATTTAGATTGTCCTTGGAGGTCTTA
This sequence comes from Myotis lucifugus, assembly GCF_000147115.1. Lineage (NCBI taxonomy): Eukaryota > Metazoa > Chordata > Mammalia > Chiroptera > Vespertilionidae > Myotis > Myotis lucifugus. The sequence continues at coordinate 348,338 of NW_005871627.1, forward strand.
TATTTTTTAGGACTTTAGTAAGGGGAGAGACCTAAGGTCTGCAACCGTTTTAGAATGGCACATGAGGTTGGCAAGCTTCTATTCAGTTCTGGAATGGATATTTATACTTACTTATAGAAGAGAAGGAATAACAATTAGATACACGGGAAGCAGCTTGAAATTCACCAAAAATTGTGGAGGAATGGAGGGTGGAGCAGATAGGAGACTTGACTACTGACTAATTCAGGCATCACGGACAACTAATAGCTGCCAACTGGGCCTAATCTTTGGCCAATTACCTTATTTGTCTCTGAAGAGACTGTCCTGTCCGTATCACTTCTAAATGAGCTGGTTAGCTTTCAGAGCTGTCTCACTTGTCCCTTTGTTCATTAGCCTCCACATTGCTATGAGTGATTTTATATAATATAAATCTACTCTTTATTCAGCACAAAATTATTCAGTAGTTTTTCATTATCTCCAGAATAAAAGCTTATCTCCCATTTAAGTCCTTGGCCAAAGCCACGTAAGACCAATATAAGACCTATGATTTGGTCCCTACTTGTCTAACTTTATTTTCAGTAGTTTACTCCTGTTCCCTGCTCCCCACTCAATATTTCGTTTCATGTCATATGAAGGTATTCAAACACACCATTCCTTTTAGGCCTGAATGCTCTTAGATTTAAAGAGGGCAAACACTTTTGCTTTCCCAGTTCTTATCTATAATACTTCACACATACCTATGTGGCACTTATCATACTATAAACTATTTTATGTATAACTTCTAAGTCTCCATATATTCTTCATCCGTATATTCCAATTCCTAACACAAAGCCTGAATGAGTGAAAGCTCTAGATGCCAATTTGGCAAACAATTTTTAAAAAGGACATTAAGAAGGTCAGAAAGCATTACCTTGAGCTTTTGTAATTCACCTTCGATGTCTATTTCCAAAGTGGGGTATATAGATTTGTACTGGTTTGCCAGAACTTTGAACCTGAGAAATACAGACAAATCAAGACATTAGCTCTCTTTCAAATAGTCTGAGTAATATCATTTTATTCAAAGGGTTTCTGTCAATGAGTGATCTAACAAATTAACCCCCAAAATGAAGTTACATTCTGAAAAATAAAGTCTAATAAAGGAGATTAGTCATATGAATAAGTGACACACTCAAAATATTTTTTACTCAAGTTTAGGTATATATGTAGGGGGAAAATAACTGAAATCTGTAACTATAAGACTTATATCTGAATTAATTATATTATACTGTGTATAAAACAAAAGGGATAGCCCAGCCAGTGTGGCTGAGCAGTTGAGCATTGACCTATGAATCAGGAGGTCAAGGTTCAATTCCTGGTCAGGGCACATGCCCAGGTTGTAGGTTCAATACCCAATAGGGGGCATGCATGAGGCAGCCAATCAATGCTTCTCTCTCATCACTGATGTTTCTATCTTTCTCTCCCTCTCTGAAATCAATAAAAATATATTTTAAAAGTAAATAAATAAATAAAATAAAACAAAAGGGATGGTCTACATGATGCTTTTAAAAGAGATGGAGGTCCTTTGCCCATTTTTTGTTTGATTGGATTGTTTAGCTTCCTTTTGTTAAGTTGTATGAATTCCCTATAAATGTTGGAGATTAAACCCTTATTGGTGATAACATTGGCAAATATGTTCTCCCACGCAGTGGGCTTTCTTGTTGTTTTGTTGATGGTTTCTTTTGCTGTGCAGAAGCTTTTTATTTTGATGCAGTCCCATTTGTTTATTTTCTCTTTAGTTTCCAATGCCCTAGGAGCTGTATTGGTGAAGAAATTGCTTCGGCATATGTCTGAGATTTTGTTGCCTTTGGATTCTTCTAGTATTTTTATGGTTTCCCGTCGAATATACACTTTTCAAAAAAGGACATTCAGAAAGCCAAGAGACATATGAAAACATGCTCAAAGTCACTAATCATCCGAGAAATGCAAATCAAAACAACAATGAGATACCATCTCACACCTGTCAGAATGGCTATCATCAACAAATCAACAAACGACAAGTGCTGGAGAGGATGTGGAGAAAAAGGAACACTTGTGCACTGCTGGTGGGAATGCAGACTGGTGCAGCCACTACGGAAGACAGTATGGAGTTTCCTCAAAAAACTAAAAATGGAACTCCCATTTGACCCTGTGATCCCACTTCTAGGACTATATCCCAAGAAACCAGAAACACCAATCAGAAAGGATATATGCACCCCTATGTTCATAGGAGCACAATTCACCATAGTTAAGATCTGGAAACAGCCTAAGTGCCCATTAGTAGATGAATGGATTAGAAAACTGTGGTACATCTACACCATGGAATACTATGCTGCTGTAAAAAAGAAGGAACTCTTACCATTTGCAACGGCATGGATGGAGCTGGAGAGCATTATGCTAAGTGAAATAAGCCAGTCAATGAAGGAAAAATACCACATGATCTCACTCATTTATGGATAATAAAGACCATTATAAACTTATGAACAAAAAGAGATACAGAGGCAGAGCAGCCTCGAACAGACTGTCAAACTACAGCGGGAAGGCAGGGGAAGGTTGGGGGGTGGGGGTAAGAGATCAACCGAAGGACTTGTATGCATGCATATAAGCATAACCAATGGACATAAGACACTGGGGGGTAGGGAAGGCCAGGGGATTGTCAAGGGCGGGGAAAAAAGGAGACATATGTAATACTCTTTGTAATACTTTAAGCAATGAAACAATTAAAAAAAATAAAATAAAATCATATTTCATTCATTAAAAAAATAAATAAATAAAAGAGATGGAGGCAGACGTTATCAATCAGCCTCTAATATCCCCAGTGGAGGTGCACTGACAGTGCGGACAAACCACTGACTGGAAATGGATAGAATCCATGATGCCTTTGATGTCACCTGTCATTAAATGCAACCAACTAACCCCCCATCATGGAGTCACCATCTGGCTTTCCTTAAACATAATTTTGGTTTTGTCTTCTTGGGAGCACTGCTATGATATCATCATGTTACTTTTCATAAAGTTAATCTGGCATTAAGGACCAATTAAAATGCAATAAAATTAACTTTAATATCCTAAATAAAACAAACATGCCAACCACTATTCAAGGAGAATACTGATTTTACTAGTCTGCAATCTGAGTTTTAAAAATTCCAAAATTCCATTTGCTCTTTCCATTGTGAAACACAAGTTAGTTACCTCTCAGAGAAGCCATCGAAATCGGAAACCAGATCGCACATCCTGAGTCCACTCCGAGCAGCTTTGGAAGAATAAACTGGGCCGATGCCCTTTTTTGTGGTACCCAAACTTAAAAATAAACCAAAACAAGCGTTAAGTTAGACAAGATGCCATTCTTGTGGCCAGACAGTTTTCTGTTTATGCTGTTTCCTGTAAGTTTCTTTTCACAACCCTATTGATTTTCTCTGAAATCTAAACTAGCTATTTTAATGCCTATTTTTCTTCAACCTACATTTGTATTATATAAAAGCTTAAAGGGAACCTGAACGGTTGGCCTAGAACTTAAGCATTAGGGTGTGGATATGCTTCAACTGCACCAAAAAGGAAAAACAAAGAAAAAAACCCATACTTCTTTCCTGCTTGTTCTTGTCTCTGCTGTTCCTGGATGCCATCGGCTGCTTGATGAAAATCAAACACTGCAGGGAAACAAAGCAAGAGCAGTTTTGTTGAAACAAAGATGATACAGGAAAGCAAACCATGTTGTATTTTAAATCATCGAAGCTATAAATCCCTTCAGTCGGACTTCAGTATGAGAAATTAGTACATTTTAAGAAGCAACAATAATGGTGGGAGTAAAGGTTCCAATGCCAACTGGAATATAAAAATAGGTCTGATCGTCCATTCCTATTTATTGCAATATATACAATTTTAAAAATGAATCATGAAGAAGGTAATTTTGGAACACGCTACCTAACAATTCTACGAAGCTCAGTTTACTAGGATATCTTCTTTTCTTCAAGTTCTGGACTCCAGAAATCTAGGGATTATTTTGACATCTCCCTCTCCCTGTCTAGTCACAATCCTCCCTCATCTTTCACCAAAACTGTGGCCTCCTAGTGAGTGTGCCTACTTCCTCTTGGACACCTCTAATTCATAATTTTTATATAGCCAAAGCCAGCTTTCTAAGATGAAAAATAATGTCACCATTCCTTTGCCTTAAAAAGTCAATGGCTTTCTATTGCTGAAAAAATGATATATCTGATAAAGGATTAACATCTAAAATATATAAAGAATAAAAAATTTTAGAAAGCAAATAAAAGAAACAAAATACATAAAGAACTCCTACAGCTCAACAGCAGAAAAATAAACAATCTGATGAAAACTGGGCAGAAGACCTGAACAGGCATTTCTCCAAAGAAGATATACAAGTGGCCAATAGACATATGAAAAGATGTTCAGCATCACCAATCATCAGGAAAATGCAAATCAGGCCACATGAGCTATCACCTCACACCTGTTAGAAGGACTATCATCAAAAAGACAACAAATACCAAGTGCTGGTGAGGATGTGGAAATAAGGGGACCTGCCCAGCTGGAGGAGTGTAAATTGGTGCAGCCACTATGGAAAACAGTACAAAGGTTCCTCAAAAAACTAAACACAGAACTACCATATGACCCAGCAATTCCATTTCTAGTCATTTCTCTGAAAAAAAATCAAAAATGCTAATCCAAAATGATATATGCATCCTTATGTTCATTGCAGCATTATTTACAACAGCCAAGATAGAGAAGCAACCTAGGTGCCTATCAACAGATGAATGGATAAAGAAGATGGGGTATATGTATGCAATGGAATATTATTCAGCCATAAAAAAAGAATAAAATCTTACCAACTACGACAACATGAATGGACCTAGAGTGTATTATTCTAAGTGAAATAAGTCAGGCAGAGAAAGACAAATATCATATGATTGCATTTATATGTGGAATCCGAAGGTCAAAACAAGCAAGCAAGCAAAACAAAACAGAAAGAAGCTCATATACAGAGACCAAACTGATGGTTGCCAGAGAAATTAGGTGAAAAGGTAAAGGAGATTAGGAGGTGCAAATTTCCAGTTATAAAAGTAAGTCACAGGGATGTACTGTATTGAGAATATAGTCAATAATATTTTAATAACTGTACGGTGATAGAGGGTTATTAGATTTGTCATGGCGATCACTTCATAAGTTATAAAGATGTTGAATCACTATGTGTACACCTGAACCAATATATTGTATGCCAGCTATACTTTAATAAAAAAATTTACAAAACAAAAAAATAAAGTGTGCAATTTATTTATTATTTTTAATATATTTTTATTGATTTCAGAGAGAAAGGAAGAGGGAGAAGGAGAGAGAGATAGAAACATCAATGATGAGAGAGAATAATTGAATGGCTGCTTCCTGCATGCCCCGCACTGGGGATCGAGCACACAACCCGGGCACGTGCCCGACTGGGAATTGAGCCATCACCTCCTGGTTCATAAGTCGACGTTCAACCACTAAGCCACAGCAGACAGGCTAAAATAACACATTTTAAAGCATACATATACAGGGTGGGGCAAACATAGGTTTACAGTTGTGAGTAAATGAAACACAGTTTATTCTTGTATTATCATCAATTATTGTATTATTTTTCCATACGGACAACTGTAAACCTATATTTGCCCCACCCTGTATTATTACACATATTATTACTAACATCTAACTTTCCTCCTCTACCAGAAAACCTTTCCTTTAAGGACATAAATTTATGTTAATCAGCTTAACAGCTTAACAATAACCCACAACCGTCGGACCAACTCATAAATTTATAAAAAAGAAAAAACCATTACTAAAGAAATATAATAAAAATATAACATTAATTCGCATTTAAACCACACTACTTTCCAGTTATTCTGGTCCTTTGGTCCGTTTGCACCACTATTTTCTTTGTTTTTTGTAGTCAAAGTGGTTAAGTAACTTGCTGAGCCACTGTGCTATACCCAAGGATGCAAACTGTCATGCTATATGTAAAAACCATGAAGCGGAAAGAAGTTAACGAGGATGTAACAGAATATTCATGGTATCAGAATACGTACAAGGTAATAATTAGTGAGTGTAAGCAGATAAAAACAGTATAAAAGCAGTGAACAAAAATACATTTTTCACTACCTAAGAGACTGTCAGTATAAAAAAATATTAATAACACTACATTGCTTTCTATATTAAAGCACTATCGTGATGATATATGAAAATATAAAACAAAATTACTAAGATAAGCTAATAACCAAATGAATATGTTTTATATAGGTGACAGCTGAGAGTATGATTTTTTTAAGACCAGAAGCTTACAATAGCGAACAAAAATGACAGATTTACAGCTTCATTGCTTCCGCCCAAAAGGGTTTTAATTTGCTTTCTTGGCTGTACCTTAAGAACTTCGATGGGGCTGCCTCTTAAATGAAGGTCAATGTCAAAACTAGAGCAGCAACTGCCTCAGGAGAACTACATATTTAGGTAGAATTTAAGAATTCGATCACTCATATAAGTTTCTTACATGGCTTATAGTTCTTCTTTCTCTTTCCTGGGTATTGTCTCTTAATTGTGTCACCGTTAATAAACAATTCTATCACTTCAGCAATCGGATGATAGGGAAATAAAACTCAAATTTATTGGTGGTGGCTGAATTAATTTTAGAATCCAGTTTGCTCTAAGTAATAGAAGAGAAGGCTAGTCTGAATAAAGGCTGAATCATTTAAAAAGCAGCATTATTATATTTGAGACACAAAGAGTCACTTGATTTGCCAGATGGTAGACCTACTTTTACATGAGTATTAATGTGTGGAAATAAATGCTCTCTGTATTTTGATATGCCTTATTTTTTAGTAGAATTAGAGAGTCTCATGAAATATTGCTTATACTATTCATTTGACTAGCTAATTCTTCCTTCAGAAGTGGGTACATTTTAGCCTAGCCCTTATAAAAACACAAAAAAGAAGAAAAAATTAGTAAGACTTTATGTATTTGGAACCCAATTATTGCAATCCACCCACTTGAAGACAAAGTTGGTTACAGAATGCTTTGGTGTGATAAGTTTCTGGGAAAATGATAGTTAAAAATAAATGCATAGGCTTACGTCCTCCTTACCAATATGCGCTCTGTCAGATATGATAAGCCTTTTTTCCCAGCCTTCCAGACCTAGAAGGAAGGGAGAAAATACATTTCATGGAACATTTTGTATAATAATTCTTTCATCTTAATTTCTTTAGAAACAGTGTTTAAAAGTGTTTTTCACTGAAGTAATCACTTTCATAGCTTTTCTTCTGCATAGGAAACATGTTTAACGAGAATTTTCTCACCTGTCATTCATTACATATACAAATGCATTCACACATTCTTTCTAAATGTTTTGCTCATAGAAGCTCCAAACACAGCCAGCTCTATCCACATAAAAACACTTCTAGGAACCCAAACAGCAAATGGTAAAAAATGACATTTTTGTAGGAGTTGGGGGGAAGAGGAGTTAGCTGTAGAGTGGGGGGAGAATTGAGTAAAGGGAGTTGCTAATCTTGGGGATGGCACCCTTTCCCAAGACAATTATAAAAAATGTGATTAAATAAAATAGTAAAATGTTCTCACTAATTCCTTCCAAGTATTACCAATTACTCCACTTAGTACACCGAACTGTAAATATATATCTCCCCATTTAACGGTGAATGCCTGCGAGCAGGGGCCATGAGGTTTCGTAACATGGGCCAGTCATCCAATAAATGTTCAAAAAAATTGTTGAATGAGTAGGTAAATAAATGTTTTTTAATATTTTTGTTTCAGAGAGGAAGGAAGAGGGAGAGATAGAAACATTAAGATGAGAGAGAACCATTGATAGATTGCCTCCTGCATGCCCCAAACTGGGGATCAAGCCTACAACCCAGGCATGTGCCCTGACCAGGAATCAAACCGTGACCTCCTGGTTCATAGTGACACTCAACCACTGAGCCACATTGGCTGGGCAATAAATATATTTTTTAAAGACAGTACACCTTTGTAGGCTATATACGTTTTAAGAATAAGCCACCATACTCCAAACATTTTCAAAACTCCTGTTAGATATTAAAAATTGTTCATTCTGGCCCTAACCGGTTTGGCTCAGTGGATGAGCGTCGGCCTGCAGACTGAAGGGTCCCAGGTTCGATTCCGGCCAAGGGCATGTACCTTGGTTGCGGGCACATCCCAGGTGGAGGTTGTGCAGGAGACAGCTGATCGATGTTTCTCTCTCATTGATGTTTCTAACTCTCTATCCCTCTCCCTTCCTCTCTGTGAAAAATCAATAAAATATATATTAAAAAAATAAATTATTAAAAAAAATTGTTCATTTTGATAATATCTAAGGATTTATTTTCAAATTATTCCTTATACATTAGAGAGAAGGGCTTCTTGATAATGTGCTATAAGCCAGAATAGGAAACCTTCCCCTCTACAGCTGGTTTTGACATGAAAACATGCACTCTGAAGTTAGCTTAAGGAGTATTACAAAACATATATTACAAAGAAACTCAGAGCAGTGGATTCAGCTGGATTAGACAGGCCAGTGGGAGAAGAAAGTAGGGCGAAGCTTTCAGAGGACGGAGGAAAGCAGAGCGCAGCAGGGGAACCTCAGGCTGACCAATGAAAGAGCTGGCCCCAATACAGAGGCCAGAACCGCAGGGAGGGCAACAGAGACGGCAGAGACGGGGATCTGTGAAGCCAGATGAGTTGTCTGAAACACTGGAGGACAGATTGCTACTTTTAAAGCTGAACAATGAACTTGAATGATGTAATAGAACTGGGTATTTTAAATTCGAGCTAAGCTAAAGAGAAACTCACTAATGATTTCCCCCAATTGTATATTGTTTGCATTGCCAAGTTCCTCAAACCCTAGAAGGTAGCCAAGCTGATTTCCAAAAACCCAAAAGGGATTAGGAAAGGCAGGAAATCAAGATGTTTTTAAGGAGATGGACAGATCCATAGCACAGAGGAGCATTTCTCTCATTTGGAAGGAGGGACCTCACAATCATCCTTTATCCCTGGGCTGTGGCAACCACAGAGCTAAAGTCTAGGAAACAAGACTGGCAGTGTGCACAGTGGCTTCGGTGGCTCGCTCACTGCCCTACGCTCATTTTTGGTTTGGGCAGGAGGATATGTTAACCTGAGTATAAACGACAAGATGAACTCATAGATTTCCTAGAGTTTTGCCAACAAGATACAGTAAGTAATTTTAGCTCCCAAAAGATAAAGTTTAATTTGTAAAATAACCAAGACTTACACAATGACCTTATTATGTTTGTCATTTGTTTAAACACGAATTAGAATTGATAAAATTTAACGACGGAGATTAAACAACTTGTCCTCAATAACCTGCAATTTTCAAGTGTAAGACAAAAATGTTAAGTGCCTGGCTTAGCCGGGATGGCTCAGCGGTTGAGCATTGACCTATGAACCAGGATACCATGGTTCAATTCCTGGTCAGGCCATATGCCCAGGTTGCAGGCTCAAGCCCCAGAGTGGGGTGTGCAAGAGGAAGCCAATCAGTGGTTCTCTCTCATCACAGATGTTTCTATCTCTCCTATCTCTCCCTTCCTCTCTGAAATCAATAAAAATATACTTTAACAATATAAAAAATATAAATAAATAAATGTTAAGTGGCTGGCATGAGATCCGAATAAAACTTTACCAAAAATAATAATAATAATAACTGGTTACCAAGCAAAGCAGACTCATTCTTTCATACCTTTTCCTTTTTTAACATTTTTTTCTGCTTCCTCAAATAATCCCGGAAGATGAATTACCACACCATTTCCTAAAGAAAAATAAACAAATTAATTCCAACCTTAAACATCTATACTTTATTAATATAGACATACCTAATGATATTAAAATATAGACATCTACAATTACCCTTTATCTGGAACATAGGAGATTGAGGGACTTGAATTTACAGGACATTCTGATTTACCAAAGTGATATCACAGAAAGGATTCCAAGTTTTAGACAGTAGTGTAATGTAAATAAACAAAAGAACATAAGCACAGAATTAAAAAACACTAAAATTACACCCAATATAATTTAAAATTTCTTTGAAACAAAGTAAAACTGTTATTTGGGAAAAAAAAACTAGTTATGTAGCTTTAGGCAAATTAAACCAGATCATAGTAGACTCTCTAGATCAAATGTCTTTCAAATTGGGAATCACACTATTACTGTTAATAAAATCAATTTAGTGGGTTGTAATTAGCATTTTAAAAAATAAAAAACTAGAATAGAACATATCAGATTGCCTATATGTTCTAAGGGCTCAGAATCAATTTATAAAACATAGACTTGTTTGCCTTATTGTGTCATGTTTGAAAAACTGATCTGATGACCTAATAGTTCTTTATAGAATTAAGATTACCAATGAATACAGTTAAATGCAAAGCAATCATTCCAAAAAGTATTAGTGCTAAAAGATCTAGAAGGAATTGTAAAATAGCCAAAGTTAGGTATATTCCAGAAGGTACCAAGGTCAAGATTAATCATTTGATTAGTGAAGGATGAAATCAGTTTGATAATGAAAAATGAACACTATTAGGAACTAGGGAGGAAAATTCTCAAAGGATTCATTCTATACTTACCAATGAATGCAGTAACATTTGGATTAATTATTCCACTGGGTAAAAGATGAAAATCATACTCCACAGAATCTACAACAACTGTGTGGCCGGCATTATTTCCTCCCTGAAACATATGATGGGAAATTGAACCTGACAATACATATGACAAGTAATATATCTCCTTCCAAAGGAAATTAATGATTTCCTGCTAAAATGTCACTATCACTTAAGGAAACCCAAGCATTTGTCACAAACACTAATTCTTTGGAGGATTTATAATAGTTTCGCTCTCCTCTCTCCATTCCTCACTCCTGAAAACTGGAGAATTCAGGTTTCTGGAAGATGGGAAGACATGCCCTCTAAAAGGACCAAAAAAAAAAAAAAAAGTGAAAAGACCACAGGGGACAATTCGTTTTGTGTGTGTGTGTGTGTGTGTGTGTGTTTAAACACTTTCTTCGTCTTTTTTTATATTTTATTGATTTTTTTACAGAGAGGAAGGGAGAGGGATAGAGTTAGAAACATCGATGAGAGAGAAACATCGATCAGCTGCCTCCTGCACGCCCCCCCCACTGGGGATGTGCCTGCAACCAAGGTACATGCCCTTGACCAGAATCAAACCTGGGACCCTTCAGTCCGCAGGCCGATGCTTTATCCACTGAGCCAAACCAGCTGGGGCAAGACAATTCGTTTTTATTGTTTTGGGCACTCTCTATGTAGGACACGTAGTAATCTAATTAATTATCCATGGTATTCCAAAATAAAAATCCTTAAAATAGAAAAGAGTAATCCATCCAGTTAGCCTAACTTGATGTAAATATTCATATAACTCCCATGGTCCTAAGAGTGTCAAGCAACTTCGTGACCTGACATTTGTATTCTTACATGGACGTATCAACTAGCAAATCTCCAAGTAACTACCTCAAATATTGGCTATCCTGAGACTCAAACTTTTAAATTTATAAATCAGTCTTGTGAGTTTGGTTAGTAACAGATCCTCGGGATCTACTCATCTCTGGATAACGTCATACACTGGGTCAAAGGTCAAAGACCCTCTAAAGCTGGGAATCATACTGCCGACCCAGGGTGAAACTTCCCCTCTGAAGCTCAAGCCTAAACAGACAATTAAAGCACAATTTGAAGTCAAATGATAAAAATTAGGCACAAAGCAGACAATAGTAAGTGACCAGATAAATTTTCTAATTTCTAAGTTTAAAAAGAATGGGAGAAAACACAAATCAATTAATTATAGCTTTAAACTTCTATACAATTTTTTTAAATTTTAAAGTAAACCACATACTAGGAATATATTTGCAACAAAAAGTTTGACATTTTCGTGGGACATTTTTAAAAATACCTATCAAAACAGTACTCCGGAGAATGACTAGTCTAACTTGACAATTTTTGCCAAAATGCATGTTATTTACATTTTACTAAATCATTACCAATCATGAATTCAGAAAAATGGTCCTTCAAAAAAAGCAAAAGCCTATTTATACTGTTTTGCACTGTACAAAGCAAAGAATCTCTGTTTGAAGGCTACTGTGTGTCATATATGTTTAAAAATAAACAAATGACTTGACAGTGGTGACCTATAGTCTACAAGATGACAGGTGGGTGGCAAGACACAGGAAGACAGAAGCAGTCGTGTTAAGCAATACCTCCCTCACTGGGTACCACCAAGGGCGCAGGTGAATACTTCTTACTATTTATTTTTAACAGAAAACATCTGCATAAGGTACAAAGGCACAGAGATGCGCAGTATTCCACCCCCACCCTGCCCTGGTTCCCTGGACAAGGCAACCAGGTACCACAGGTTTTGTGTCCTCCCAGAGGTAATTTTGCATATACAGTGGTGCCTTGACTTACGAGTTTAATTCGTTCTGAAAATTACTCTATCAACTCAATGCAAAAAATAGGCCGAGAGACAGCTGGTATCTCAAAAAACTCATTAGTAGGGACACTCATAAGTCAAGGCCCTACTGTACAAACATATTTATATATTAGAGGCCAGGTACACAAAATGCGTGCACAGGTAGGGTCCCTACGCCTGGCTGGCAATCAAGACCAATCAGGTTCCCCGCCTCCCTGCCTCCTCCTTCCCTCGCTCCCTCAGCACCCCACTGCTGCCACTGGTCACCCGCCATATTCTGTGCCGCCCCCTGGTGGTCAGCACATGTCACAGCGAGCTATTGAACTCCCATTCTCCTGGTCAAACTCCTAAGGGAACATTTTGCATATTAGCCTTTTATATATATAGAAGAAGATTGTTTTATTCCATGTTTACAAATGTGAGCAAACTATATACACCTGGGCGGCTTGCTTTTTTTTAGAGCAATCTTAGAGCTAATTCCATAACTTTGCAAACAGAACTGTCACATTCTTTTAACAGCTGCACTGTACCGTATTCCTTTTTATAGGGATACATAATTCATTAAATTTGTCTCATAACAGACATTCAGGTTGTTTGCAATCTTTTGTCATTTTGAATAATGTTACAATACACTTCCCAGTATATACTTTATTATTTCACACTTGTGTAAGTTTATCACCAATACTGACAGAAGACTCCTAAAACATGTATTACATGCCAAAAGGACATATTGGTCTGTTCAATTTTTCTTTAGTGCCCAAAAAATGCTAATTTGCTATTACAATTATTTAATTCTAAATTATTATAAATCACTAAATTTAATAAATGCTTACTAAATTGTTATAAAGTATTAGTAACTTTGAGACAATCAATGAAACATTATTATTTAAATTAAAACTAGCTTTTAAAAAAATCTATCATTTGCTTAATATAAAAAACAAACTACTCTGTAATTTTTGGAGTAGACCTTAAAAGTAAGCCTACTAATTTACACAAATCATTTTTACAGATATTAATACAATCATTTGGTGAAACAGTGACTAACTCGGAAGTACACAGTGGTCTTGTTGCATAACCAAAACCTACTCTCTGAGGTAATATTTTACAAAAACAGCCAGTACTGATGGCAACAACCATAATGGAGAGATGATGGCTGAAATGTGTGCGTGTTTGAGGCAGGAGGTTGGGATTGGTATGACAGATGACTTTACGGGGATACGCTGGTTTAATTCTTTAAGTTCTCCCAAATTGACAGGTGGTGGTTTAGGCTGGAAAAGTTCAGCTGCACAAGGCTTGAAATCACATTTTAATTAACAGCTTGCTCACTCAAACATTAACCAACAGTTTCCAATAACCCATGTCTTATTAAGGATAACTATAGAGTCTTAATCTCATTTAAATTCTGCTTAAGTATGAAAATATGGTTACATTTACCCCAGATTATCCTAGTAAGGAGCTAGGGGAGAAAGTGTCAGGCTTGTCAGATAAGTCTCCGTGGTCACAGAGCCCTATGGGGACGGTGGGTGTGGTAGCTTCTAACCATGAGGTACAGGCTGTGCAGAAAGGGTGCTCAGCGGAGCTGAGTGTGAGCTGCTCACAGGGGCTCCTGACCAGGGAATCTACACAGGAGCTGAGTGTGAGCTGCTCACAGGAGCTCCTGACAAGGTGTCTGCATAGGAACTGAGTGTGAGCTGCTCACAGGAGTTTCCTGACCAGGGAATCTACATATATTAGCAGGTAGCAAGCCCACCAAGAATTACAAGGGCAGGTGCTCTGAACTGCATGTACATTCCCACATTTGTGATGGAACTGCTTCTCACACAGGCAACTCTATGTAGTGTGCACCGGCATACGTAGCAAGGATATATTCATTTAATCATGTCTAAGGATTCTCCTTAGTTAGCACTGGGAGGCCACACAGTACTATATAAATGAGTATTTTTTGTTCTGTTTTTAACAGAGATGCACTATTCCTTACGCATTCCAAAATTTCCCCAAGCCAAACTTGGTGAATCAACCCCCAGATATAGTATTCATCATATATATTCATATTAATAGTTACTTGTAACTATCTCTTGCTGCTTTGCTAAATTCCCAAAGCACTAAGAACCCAGTCCCTCATGTAGCATTTAACAAACACTTCTTAATCAAAGCTGTTTTCTCCATTATTTAACCAAATTTTAAAAACAACACAGAAAATGTTCAGTTAACTGTTAAATGAAGAAGGGTCTCAATGGCTCTGAGGTTCAGTCCCCCTTCTTCCCACCCTTACTCTTTGCGAATCACCCCTCTGGCCGAGCCATTAGATCCAGCCTGGGCCAACCCAGCTCTGCTCTCTTGGGCACTGAATTTTGAATAGAGAAGAAGGCACTTAGAGGAGTTAGAGACGCCAGTCACCTAAGGGCACATCCTAAAGAGAAAGGCCTCCAGTTCCAACTGTTGACCCCAGAGCTGCCTTTGTCTGGGGCGACTCTGAGGCTGGGCCATCCTGCTCTTCTTTCAAACAAACCCCATTTTGCTTAAGACCAGCTCTTTCCATTGTTTGCAAACAAAAAATCCAAATGATTGACAAAACAAACTCATTTCGACAGAGTATGCAGACAGCTGGCTCTTTAAGTTCACATCTTTCACTAAAGATAAATACATATAAAAAGGATTAACTTCTAAACTTGAATATTCATGCTGTCCAGAACAAGACTCCTGGTACTGCGGAACACAGGGATGATTTCTGTACTTTGCCAGCCTTCCCAGGCATGCTTTTGCTGCCCCATTTGATTTGAAGCTTACAGACGTCAGAAGACAAGTGTTTTTGAAATTATTTTTCATGGCTGCAAAGAACCAGAGGCTGTCAAGTCCAACTGTGGAGCAGAAGTTTAGATCCAGAAGTGTTGTTATGTGAAGTGTTGTTATGTGTAGGTTTCTAACTAAGAAGCTCCAAAGGTCCAGGGGAGATTAAAAAAAAAAAAAAGAATGGTTTGGAAGGGAATAAAATAACCTTAGTCTGCAAAAGTGCCTCTAATCCTTAACTCCGTTTGCTATTAGGTCTTTCTCATCCCAAAATCACCAACTCACTTCCGGCCCTAATGTGTTATGAGCCTGAAACAATGGTCTCTTTGCAGCAACAGTGGAGGCTCCGTGTCGAACACTCATGCCCACGGCCCAGAGGCACTTCTCAGGCCTCGAAAACAGTCAGCGTGTCTTCTCTTTTCCTTTCGCTCTGGATACAGGGGCACTGTGCTGGAATTAGGCCGCTCAAAGTGAACATCAGTCAATAAGTCCATGTTAGCCTGGTACTGGCATCCAAACAGATCAATGAAACAGAATAGAGAGCCCAGAAATAAACCCACGTCTATATGGTCAATTAATATTTGACAAATGAGGCAAGAACATGCAATGAAGTAGACACTCGTCAATAAATGGTGCTGGGAATATTGGACAGATGCATGCAAAAACAACCGAAACTAGACTACCTCCTTACACCAATATACAGAATAAGCTCAGAATGGATTAAAGACTTAAATGTAAGACTCAAAACCATAAAACTACTAGAAGAAAACTTAGGTAGTAAAATCTCTGACATTTCTCTTAGCGATATTTTTTCTGATATATCTCCTCAGGCAAAGGAAACAAAAGAAAAATAAATGGGATCAAACTAAAACGTTTTTGCACAGCAAAGGAAACCATTGGCAAATGAAAAGAAAACGTACAAAATAGGAGAGTACATTTGCCAATGATACATCTAATAAAGAGGTTAGTTAATATCAAAAATTTAAAAAGCACTCATACTACTCAACACAAAAGCAATCCAATTTAAAAATCATATGAGGACCTGAATAGACACCTCTCTAAAGAGGACACACAGCCCTAGCCGGTTTGGCTCAGTGGATAGAGCATGAGCTTGTGTGCCGGAAGCCGGTCCATCCTTGCTGCTTGACACAGTCGCTGCAGGAAAGAAACATCTGCACAGCATATGTTTCAAGGGACCTGGCATATATAGCATATTGTTCTTAATATGTTTGCTCTCCTTAGCGCCATGTGTTTTAACCAAGGTCACCTCTCCGAGAAAGGTTGTTTCCCCAGGTGGGGATTTTCCCCTGAGGTTAGGGAGGGGATACAACCCCTTAACTAAGTGCCAGGCGGGTAGTTAATCACTTTAACTACAAACAATCACGCTTAAGCTACATAATCTTTACTCCCTGGAATGGAGATAAGAAACGCCCTAACCTTTGCAATAGAAATTGACAGGATTAAAATCGACTGGTATAAATACAGATGTAACAAGACAATAAACATCAAATCCTAATCAGATCCTAACCAGAACTTGGCTGGAGATCCTGGCTAGAGGTCCTGACTAGGCTGCTGATCAACTGAAGGTTGTCTCCGTGTCATTCCTTCTTTGCCGACTCCGTCCACACTTTTGGGGACCCCTGGACCTGCTGGGGTTGAACCCCAGCACTTGTGGACTGAAGGGTCCCGGGTTCAATTCCCGGTCAGGGCACATATCTGGGTCGGGGGCTCAATCCCTAGTAGGGGGCGTGCAGGAGGCAGCCAATCGGTGATTCTCATCATCAATGTTTCTCTCTCTCTCCCTCTCCCTTCCTCTCTGAAATCAATAAAAATATATTTTTTTTAAAAAGAGGACATACAGCCCTAATCGGTTTGGCTCAGTGGATAGAGCATCGGCCTACAGACTCAAGGGTCCCAGGTTTGATTCCAGTCAAAGGCATGTACCTTGGTTGCGGGCACATCCCCAGTGAGGAGTGTGCGGGAGGCAGCTGATCGATGTTTCTAACTCTCTATCCCTCTCCCTTCCTCTCTGTAAAAAAATCAATAAAATATATTTTTTTTAAAAAGAGGACATACAGATGGCCAATCACTTGGCCAAAAATTGTGGAATGTAAAGAACAAAATGAACAAACAAAATTGAAACAAATTCATAGACACAGGGGGTTGGGGAACTGGCTGAAAGAGTGAAGTGATTAAGAGACACAAATTGGTAGTTACAAATAGTCCTGGGGATGTGAGTATAGTATAGGAAACACAGCCAACAATATTGCAATAAGTACATCAGGTGCCAGTTGGAGAACTAGAAATATCAAGGGCAACACTATGTAATGTATACGATTATCTAACCACTAAGCTGTACACCTGAATACAAAATAAACTGAAAGAATATTTTTTAAAAGAGGAACATGCACTCCAATAGGGCAATAAAATATATCCAATGTTGGTACTTGCTTTGGCAGCACATACTAGTATACTATAAAATATATATCTACAATAATAAAAGTGTAATATGCTAATTAGACCAGACATCCTTCCAGATGACCTTCCGGATGAAGCCAGGGCTGCGAGGGAAGCCTGGTCTCAGGTGCCAGAGGGAAGCCGGTGCTGGCAGCCAGGGGAAGGAAGGCCTACTCTTGCACGAACTTTGTGCATCGGGCCTCTAATATATATCTCCAATATTGGACATAAAAAAAAGAAGTCAGAGTTTTTGCTATAATCCACTATGGATCATAACAGAGAGCAGCAATGCCTCAAACTCCATGCCTTTGAACTATTCCAGCAACCAAAAAAAGGTTCTATTTCTTGCCTAGTCTTCAAGCTTCTTGGGAACCCAACCATCTTTCGAGTCACTGTGCTGCTTTCTTAGTAAAAACTAACACCTGTGTTTCTTTCAGATTAAACATTTCACTGTTGCCAAAGCTAAAAGACTTGTCAACCCACAGCAACAAAGTAATTATAAGGATGACTTCTCTTTTGTGAAAACATTCATATAATTGCAATTAGCTTTTGATTTCAAAGTAGAGCAGGTTAAGTTACTACCAGTAAGTTGATCAAATTAAACTATTCAACAGTAACCAGACACACTAGGTAGGAACACATATACAGGGTATCTGAATTTCTTTTCAGCAAAGACATCCAAGTGCACTGCTCATTATCTTTTAAAGGCTTAGGATATACCCTTCACCTTACAGTTACATACACAGGTAAATGTCACACATGATAAAATTCTCAGGTACCTGTATTCTATACCTTAAATTACCATTATAAAACCATTTCTCACAATGAAAGTAGAAAGGGGCATTTTAAGTTCCTAATTAAGAAGCTTGAGATTCTAGGTACCAAACTCTATTTAAACCCTTATTGAACGAGGGTCAGAGATGATCAAGGTCATGGGTAGGAGGATCAGACATACAACCCCAAACTGCATAAACCAATGGTGCCTGCAACTTTGTAAATGCTTGATAAAAACTCATTACATTTATGAATATAAGTGTCAAGTCAAAAAAGTTTTCTCTCACAAATGAAATCCTTCCTTTAAAAAGGTTTTAAAAAGTTTGATAAGAGACAAAAACCCCATTTTAAAAATTTTCATGGACGTCCTGCTTTTGAAAGAAGAATTGTATCACACTGAATTAGATGTAATTAAAAGGTGGTTCAATGTAAAGTACCGCCCCATTTGGGAGCCAGCGTAGCCATGGGAACTGTCCTCCATTTGCTGTTCCTTTCAATTGCCTTGACCAGGCAACCCTGAATACCTCAAAGCCCCCTTTCCCACTGATAAATTCTAACCATTACCAACCTACTTCTCAGTATCCACAATGATACTTAGTGTTCGCACTACATCCACTCTATCTAATATTTAGTGTCAAAATCTGACATAGTCCCCAAAGGGTAATACAACTACATTTGTATCCAGTTACAGTAAGTAAGCTATTCAGTATCTATCAGTTTACCAGTTCATTCTAGATTTGTTCTAGGCAACACTTTTTCCTAGAGATACTTGAAACTATCCACGTAACCCACCCATTCCCACCAAAACTTAAAAAACAAGTAATATTGGTTAGACACCACTGAGATGATCCCATACAACTTAAAATTTTATGCCTTAAAAGTAGAGATGATGGTATATTAAAATAGCTTAAGTAGCAAACAACTTTAGAATATCCACATTGACCAAACTTGAAGATCTTCTGCCCTCAGCAGAGAAAAACTATTTACTAGAATTGCACGGCATTCAACTGATATATGCTGAGGAAAATACTCTAAAAAGAAATATCAGTCACCTATATTCTCATTGATACAAGAGAAAAGACTTTAATATAAACTATTAAAGCCTCTGAACATAATGGTACCATGTAAAAAATAGTAGTTCAAATACTAAGTTCATCCAAAAAATGCTGGTGATTCCACCTTAAACTCATTCTAATCGTCAGTGAAATTGTCCAGGGAGTGTTAAGATAATTTACAGGCCGGGGTGAGACTAATGATTGGGGTGATCCAGTCACCCACCAAATGTTGAGTGTTTACTTCCTCTCTGCCTCACACCGTACTCGGTGCAATGGAAGAAAACAAACAAATCTTCTTTTTGAGAAAACTACATCCTAGTAGGGAAAGCACAGTAATCCAAGAAAGCAAGTGTTAACCAAGTATACAAAAACAACAACTGGTATACCCTTATGTACTTGGGCAATACTATAAATGATGTGTATAAAAGGCAACCCTGATGACACAGAAATAGCAATTATAAATCTGGAAGAATGGTTTTCCTTAAATGCTAATTCTCTACCATCTCCAAGATAATGGGCAGGGGTTTGGGAAACAGTCATTTTAGCTGTAGTAGGTCAAGGCATTCGATAACACTTAAGTTGTTCTCCTTTTCTATTGTTCTGAGTCTGTTTGCTGCTGGTATGTCTTTTCTACTCCTTTACCACCTATTAATAGCTGGTTTCAGAGCCTTCAGCAGATACTAGCCTCTAGCTACAAATTAACAGTTTTTCCATTGAGTGTTTGTTTATGGCAAGTTTTTTTTATATACCAAGTAACAGGATATACTGTCCCTTTATAATTAATTTTAGTTAATATTTTCCCTTTATATTAACTTTTTAGCCCTGGGGGGAAACACAAAGAGAAAAATGTTCCAGCCGATCCTGATCACAGGCAACGTCATGTCTGTCACGTATCCGGGGCTACGAAGCTTGCTTTCTCCAAGAACAATAAACAAGCCCTTGCTGAAGGCTGGTATAAATGACAATAGTTAAAATTTTCTCTGTGGTTTCTATGCAACGTGAAGGAATTAGAGTATTAGTTTACTTAGGTGGGACAGCGGTAATAAGCTTCCTAACAAAACTACTTTTGTGCAGCCAGAAAGAGGCCGTCCTATTCCCTTACTTTGATCCTTTGGAAAAGCCTGTGGTAGCAGCCTTCTCCATCCCCACCCTGGCAATCCTGGTTTCCGTAAGTTGTCCACTAGACCAGCGGTCGCTAACCTTTCGGACCTCACGGACCACCAGTGGTCCACGGGCCGCCGGTTGGCGACCGCTGCACTAGACTATATGCTCCATGTGGACACAATCCCCGCCCTTTTCAGCTTTTCCCCTACCACCCAACATCAAGTCATCTTCTGTCACCATATACTAGTATTTGGCCCCTTTACCCTTACCACCTCCCCACCCCTTTCCCTGGTAATCACCATGCTATTGTCTGTCTGCTATGAGTTTCAGTTTTATGTCCCACATTTGAGTGAAATCATATGGCTCTTAGCTTTTTCTGACTTATTTCATTTAGCATAATATTCTCAAGGTCCATCATGTTGTCACCAATGGAAGTATTTCATCTTTTCTTATGGCTGAGTAGTATCCCACAGTATAGATGGACCACATCTTCTTTATCCAAACATCTATTGAAGGACACTTGGTCACTGTGCATAATGCTGCAATGAACATAGGGGTACAGATATCAAGAGTATCTACCAAGTTATAAATAATTCCTTATAAATCCTGCATCTGAAATATAGGCCTTAAGTGCTATGATGATAAAAATGCCACTGGCTTTGCATCCATTCTTTCCAAAAATGAAAAACATAGTTTTAGCTGGGCCCGTTTTTCTTTTATAAACTATATTTTATATTGAAAGAAATTCCTTCTTTTATGGTTCCATTGTTGAAACATGGATACATTATGTACATACCACTTCTGAAGAAACAATCTGTACAAAATTTAAGTTTATGGGATAAATATCACACACACACAAAATTAAATTCTAACAAAGTACATATTTTCAACAATCCACAAAACTTGAATCATCAAACAAGGCAACCCAAGCTCAAAATACGAGCTCTTAAAGGACACTGTAAGAATATAAAGATTTGAGAATTATGGAAGGTAGCAAGTCAAAAGTTTGCAAGTGAGGAAAGCCTGCCTAACAAGTCTGCTCACCTGTTTCTCCTCTGTCTGCAGCTCACATTGCAAAGCCACACTTGGCATCTTGTCAATCACTTCCCTCCAGACCTTCCCAGGACAGCAGAGCAGACTGGTCCAGGACCTCCTTCAAGCCTGCTTTCACAGTAACCCATCTACAAACTAATGCTACTATTAAAATTGGAGATCTTCTCTAGTAAATGTTATAATGCTACCACTCCCAAAACCTTCTTACCAGCTACATAATGTAGCTCAACCTGAGTACAACCATTTCCAGATAGGAAGATGGCCAGGAGTGAGTGCAGGAGCCAACAGGCCTGGGCTCCCTCTTTCTACCCAGCAAGGTATGTATTCCCATACTTCTTCCCCAACAGCACGGCCAGATCCGGTCTGAAGACAAAAGGAGGCGAAGGCTGGGCTCCTGGAGCAACTCCAAGGCAGTGTGAGGCAGCAGTTCAATGCCAACACCTTCAGGAGTGTTAGTGAGAAGGGAGGTGTGTTGCCAGGGGGCTGGAGGAGCAGAATGGAGGGAGAGGTGATGCTGGTGCTGGTTTTGGTGCGAATACTAAGAGCCAATTGGGCAACTATCTTCGCTGAGGAATGGCCAGGGTGGATTTCTGCACGCAAAATAAACAAAACAAAACACAAAAAGTGGATAGTGTGTCAGCCTGAGGACTAACGGGTCCCAAGTTCGATTCCCGGGCTTGCAAGCTGGATCCCCAGTAGGGGGGCGTGCCGGAGGCAGCCAATCAACGATTCCCTCTCATCACTGATGTTTCTATCTCTCTCCCGTCCTATCTGAAATCAATAAAAAAAAAAAATGTATTTAAAAAAACACACAAAACAAAAACCACAGGATAAGTCAGAATGATTGTATTAAGCTTTTTTACTACCTTGTTTCTGCATGCTCAAATGCTTTTTATTCAATTTTAGGTGAAGAGCTTCCAGTCAAGGGGGCCTACTCACTTGTCGGAACACATACAACATGGCATCATCACACTGTGCCATGTATGTTCATGAAGAAGAAATACTCTGCGAAGGAAACAGGCTTCAAACATCACATTTGCAATCTGTTTTTGAAACGGGCTATTGCTCAACTCTCCCGAATCATGAAATCGGTAGCAGTAACCTAGGAGCCTTGACAGAGGCCTAGCCTCTGGGCAGCTTCGAAAAAGCAACACGACCAATAGGAAGAGAGCTTCCACCGAAAAACCACGTGCCTCTCAGGAGGAAGTCCCTTCTCACCATCCCGTTTCCCCACAGTTCACTTTCAGGGTCAGGGCGACAATGTAAATATTTCTAAACACCAGTGTGGACACCCTGCATTTACTTGCGTCACTCGTGGAAGAGCTGGGATTCCGTCCTCGGGGACCCACACATGAAAAGTCTCCCCTTTAATATGAACACAGTGAGTCCGGAGCCAAACAACGGGGCCATTCAACGGTCCACGGCCCAGCGGACGCGAGGAGGCCGGGATCCGCCAGCGCCGGGCCTGCAGGTGGGGCCAAGGGCGAGCCTGCATTTCGGGGCATCTCGGAACCATCCACTCCCACCTGATCCCGAGTGGGTGTGTGGCTGGGTGATGGATGGGAAGGAGGGCGCCGGCCAGTCCCTCCGCCGGGAGTCAGGAGCAGGCCTCGGGCGGCAGGTCCTCCAACTCGCCCCGCATCCATCCCCGCGCCGGCCCCGGTCCTGGGCTGAGAACCGGTGCCCAGGCCGGAACCCGCCGCCCCGACCGGCATCGCGCATCTCTCCGCGGCTCCCGGCAAACCGCATGTTCCTCCAGGGCCACCCCAACCCCGCAACCCTAGACCCCAGGTCCGGGGGTCTCGGACCTCCCGCCATGTCTCCAGGGCGCCGCAGCTCACGGCGAGAGGAGGGGAGCTCAAGGTGACACCCGGTTTTGGAGACAGGCTCCGGGTGGCGGGCTCGACCTCCCGGGCCCGGCTGCCCGTCGGAGCCCGGGCGCCTCACCTGGCAGCGGCACACGATGTCCGCGTCCTGCGCCAGCAGATCCACCACCTTCCCTTTGCCTTCGTCGCCCCACTGCGCGCCGAGCACCACCGTCACCCGGTTCCCTCCGGGCCGCGCCCGGGGCCGGCCGCAGTCGCCGTTGGGGCAGGGAGGATGCTGCCGGGTGGGTCTCGGCTAACGCCATGGCTCCAGCGACGCGAGGAGAGCCCGAGGGAGAAGCGGACCGCAGCGAGTGCGCGAACGGAACTGCTCTGCCGCCCGGAGCCACATGCAGAGGAAGCGGCAGCCAGCGGCGGCCCCGCCCCGGCCCCGCCCCCGCCGGGCCGCCCCCTCCACCCAGGCCCCACCCGGCTGCCGGCCAAGGCCCGCTCAAGGGGGGACCATGACTGCCCCGCTCAGGCCGGCAGCGGCAGCTCCGCCTGGAGGGAGAGGCCCTGATGGCCGCAACCGCCGTCGCCCGGAATCGAAGCCACGCCCCTTCCAGGGCCGGGCGCGCCATTCTCCGGCCAACCGGAGACCGGAAGCGGCAGGGGCGGGGCTGAGAGCGCGCGCGCCAGCCTCAACGCCCCGCCTACCCTCCCTGGCTCCTGCTTTTCAAGCGGGAGGGCACGGAGGTGCGTGCTCCAGCGTCGGACTACAACTCCCGGCATGCAACGCTCTGAGCTGAAGAGACCTATGCTGGTACCGGAATGTCTGCCCTGTGTAGGTTTCCGTCTCTGAAAACATTCAATTTTAAATTATTTTTTAATTCATGGGTTTGCATTTATGGCACGCCCGACCCCCTGAGTCTCTCACAGTGGCTCATGCCAGAGGAACTGTGGCCTTGAACCATTGCCTGGCTCCTGCCCGTAGGCGGCAGGCACTGAAGCGGGTTGCACGGTGAGGGGGAAAATTATTTTTTAATGACTTGTTTTTATTAAGGGATGAGATTGTGTGCAAAACAAAAAGGGTGGAACTTCATAATATAAATGGGTTGGGATGGGAACGTATAGGTTTCGAATTGGAAAGTAGAGGACTAGGGGTAAGAACAGAGATGGGGATAGGGATGGAATAGGGCCAACTCAAAAGTAAAGCAATAAGATAGAGAATGTTAGACCTGAAAATCTGGGGATCAAGTAGAGTCCTAGCCCTTCTCATTTTACACTTTAGTAACACAGGCTCAGGGAGGAGGAGTGTATTACCGATGTCAGATAGTATATGCCAGATACTATGATGCACTTAGCTCTTTTAATTCCCACAACCATCCAAGGTAGGTGATACTATCTTATCCTTATTTTACAGGATTTGAAAGTTAACTTGTTCTAACCAAGAGCTTAATTGCTATCTAAGCAGCCTGAGTCCACAACCCAGCCCTTTTGTGTATATTCCACTCCTGTTAGTGTTTCAGATGTCGCTAGATTCCAGAGTATATATCTCCTGCGGAATATCTTCCGCCTGCAACACAAATTAACTATGACATAGGATTCTGACATAAAGTTGCTGGGCCCAGCAGGCATGGCTCAGTGGTTGAGCATCGACCTATGAACCAGGAGGTCAGGGTTCAATTCCTGGTTAGGGCACATGCCTGGGTTGCCGGCTTGATGATCCTCAGTGTGGGGCGTGCAGGAGGCAGCTGATTAATGATTCTCTCTCATCATTTATGTTTCTATCTCCCTCTGTCTCTCTCCCTCTCTGAAATCAAGAAAAAGATATTTTAAAATAAATAAAGTTGTTTCGGGGAAAAGGTGTGCATAGAATCAAATTAAATGTAGTGTCTCCCAAATAAAAAAAAAAGATTATGTGTGTGTCCCAAGTCATATGTATGCAATCATGTTCTCTAATGGTTCCCAGAGCATATTTTATAATTTTTATTCAAAGATTCATTAAGTCAGAATCAGTAAACACGGAGACCCTACAATAAGTTAAGGTAGTGCTAGGCACTGAGGACATAAGGAGGAATAAAGATACAATTGCAGCCCTTCAGGATGCACATTATTTGGTCTACCGAAAAATAAACAGATGAATTATACTACTGCGTGATAAATTTTGGTGTTTATCTTGTTTTTACCACAAGATTACAAGCCCCTTTGTAAACCAGAACGCTTTATTTTATTTTATTTTATTTTATTTTACTCAAGAGCAGGAGACAGCGTTGGTCATGCAGTTGGTGCTCAATAAGCACCTGTTACTGCTCACTTCTGTTCAATGGAAAAGTCACTTACAGAGTGCCTGCACTTGTTATGCACCGCTAGGTGCCTATTTGTTATTGCAGTCGTGGTAGGAAAATTTGGTCTAAAACAGTGGTTCTCAACCTTCTGGCCCTTTAAATACAGTTCCTCAGGTTGTACCCAA
>NW_005871627.1:374789-376258 GCF_000147115.1 Myotis lucifugus
AGATCTCTCTCATTTTCTCCTCGTCCTCCCCCTCCTCCCAACCTCTACCCGCCCAGCTTTCGATTTTCCACTGCGGCGTCCCCTGCGGCGCCGGGTCGATGACGCGCTCGCGAACGCTCCACGCACACGGACGCTCACGCGCATGCGCACTGGCCGGGTGGGCGGGATCGGCGAGGCGGCGCAGGTTCGCGGAGCGTCCGGGCGCCATGTCCGCCGGGGCAGTGGTGGTGCTGCTGTCCTGTCTGAGCTGCTGCGGCTCGGCTCTGTGGAGGTAGAGACGCCAGTGGAGGACGGGCTCCCGGGGCCTCGCAGGGGTCCCCCTCCCAGCGCCTCAGAGTCCGCTGCCACGCGCCCGCGCAAACAACCGTCCGGGCCCTCAGCTCCCCGCCCCCCCCACGTCCCCCGGGTACCAGCGCCCCACCGCCTCTGCCTTTCTGGTGCCTCCAGGCGCGAGATGAGGGGGCGCTGTTGGGACTTGGCTGCCGTGGAGTCGCGGTAACTTACTGTCGCTGAGCCCCCAGGAATCCGGAGACTCTGCTTTTGCCCAAGAGGAGAGGAGCAAAAATTCAAAAATTGCCACAGAGATTGGGGATGGGGGCGGGGAATTCACACAGCGGTTCTCAACCTTCTGGCCCTTTAAATACAGTTCCTCAGGTTGTACCCAACCGTAACATTATTTTCGTTGCTACTTCATCACTGTCATGTTGCTACTGTTATGAATCGTCATGTAAATATCTGACATGCAGGATGGTCTTAGGCGACCCCTGTGAAAGGGTCGTTCAACCGCCAAAGGGGTCGCGACCCACAGGTTGAGAACCACTGCACTAGGATAACTGGGTCTCCAGTGGTTGAAGGACGTGTATTAAAATACCCTAGAAAGGTTTTCACCGCAGGTTAAAATTCGGGGGGTTAACCAGAAAGAAGCACGCCCTGCGAATGTTCTGTTCCATGGAGGTTTTGCTCTGACAGTAATTCCTGCTCTCCCACGTTCCCAGCGTAAGAGCACCAGCGAGCAGCCAAACCATCACGGAGGTGTCGATGGGGGACCCAGGCATCTCACTGGGGGGCGGGGGAGGGGGGTTGAGGGGGCAAATTATACCAGAGGCCATTGCAGAGGTCAGTGAAGTCATGAGAAAGCGAAAAGGGGCATTCTATTTCTAACACGTGTGTGAGCCTTCGTTTTCTTCTTCTATGAAAGGTGAGAAAAACCCATCTCCTGGGGGTGGGGTGCAAAAGCCGTGGTACAGACCCCGCGGGTGGAATATTACTCGGCCATGGAAAAGGGAATCTTACCCATTTACAACAGCGGGGATGGACCTGGGAACAAGCATGTCAAACTTCGAAGGGCTGAACGCGGGCCGAGTAAACAAGGGTGTGAGTGGCTGTGGCCGCAAAAACACAACAGGCTTCCATTTTCCATAGAAACGTGGTTTTATTTTCGATAGAGACATGCGGGAATAACAAAAGGG
>NW_005871627.1:376358-405039 GCF_000147115.1 Myotis lucifugus
TGCAACCCCTGCAGTCAAAGATTGGTCAGAGATCAACCACATTTCACTGCCATACCAACAAGCTAAAAAAGTCACTTCATAACTGGAGACGTCTAAGACAAAAAGCACCATCATTCTCTGAATCCCAGGTATGTTTTCTCCCCAGCTGGCCGACAATTTAAAAAGTTTGTCCACAACTTTGAGGACAGTCAATTAACAGTCATGCATACAGCACTTGTTGCCACTCAACACTGCCTGGAGTTCAACCCTCTTTTCCTAGTATATTTGTTTTCCCTATTTTATACCTTCTTCTCTCTTCAAATTCCTTCCACTTCACCTCTCCCCTCTCTGACTCTCCAATGATCATCTTGTCTCTTATTCATTGAGAAAAAGCAAATCCGAAAAGAAACCCTCATTTCCCCATCCCCAAATTTCTAACCGGCTTCCATTTGTCTCTAGCTTCTAGGCCATCACTATGCACCTGTATCTACCTTATATGCTGTCACTATGGGTGAAGCATCCCTCCTACTAATGGCCAACCCCTCCACTTCCTTCCACTTGTGCACTGGATGATCTCTTCTCCTTACCTTGCCCTTGGAAACCTCGCCCTCTTTCCTAGATCACCAATTTCTCTCTTTACATACAAGTATACCTTAGTATTCTCATCTTTAAAATGTCCTCCACTGACCACACAGCCCGATCCCATTTGTGCCCTAGCCGCTATAGTCTCCATTTCTTCACCTTACATTCACTCCTCAAACCATTCTAGATGTTCTTTGGACCTCATTCCTCCCCGGAGACTGCTCCTGTCAAGGCTACCAGTAACCTTCATATTGCTAAATCTAACAGTCTTGTGGCTTTTGTGTTACCATGTTCTCCAGCCACACGGTTCCTCTTCCTCCTCTACATGACCTGTAAATGAAGGGTCTAAGACAGTGGTTCTCAACCTTGGCTGCACATTAGAATCACCTGGGAATCTTTCTAAAATCCTGATTTCTGGGCCTCATCCTCCGGAAATTGTTTGTTATGGGGTGGGGCCACAACATTAATCACAAAGAAACAGAATTTCCGGAAGATGAGGCCAGAAATCAGGATTTTAAAAAGATTCCCAGGTGATTCTAACGTGCAGCCAAGGTTGAGAACCACTGGTCTGAAAGAAACACTAACTGGGAAGTTCTATCTTCATTCACCCCGGGTTTTCCGAGGTGGTTTGGCTATTCCACTCCAAAAAAGCACGGCTCTGCCTTTCCGAAAACCTGGTTTGGATTTTATTTTATTTGTCCTTGTCCGTAGTGTGCCAGATCTCTCGCATTTTCTCCCCGTCCCCCTCCTCCTCCCAACCTCTACCCGCCCAGCTTTCGATTTTCCACAGCGGCGTCCCCTGCGGCGCCAGGTCGCTGACGCGCGAGCGCACGCGCGCACGCGCACACGCATACGAACTCGCACGTGCACCCGCACGCTCCAGCGCATGCGCACTTGGCGGGTAGGCGGGTGGGCGGGACCGGCGAGGCGGCGCGGTTGTGCGGAGCGTCTGGGCGCCATGTCCGCCGGGGCAGTGGTGGTGCTGCTGTCCTGTCTGAGCTGCTGCGGCTCGGCTCTGTGGAGGTAGAGACGCCAGTGGAGGACGGGGCTCCCGGGGCCTCGCAGGGGTCCCCCTCCCAGCGCCTCAGAGTCCGCGGCCACCGTCCGGGCCCTCAGCTCCCCGCCCCCCCGCCCTCCCCTGGGTACCAGCGCCCCACCGCCCCTGCCGGCCGTTTCCATTGACTCGAGGCGCGAGACGAGGGGGCGCTGTTGGGACTTGGCTGCCGTGGAGTCGCGGTAACTTACTGTCGCTGAGCCCCCAGGAATCCGGAGACGCTGCTTTTGCCCGAGAGGAGAGGAGCAAAAATTCAAAAATTGCCACAGAGATTGGGGATGGGGGCGGGGAATTCACACAGCGGTTCTCAACCTTCTGGCCCTTTAAATACAGTTCCTCAGGTTGTGACCCAACCGTAACATTATTTTCGTTGCTACTTCATCACTGTCATGTTGCTACTGTTATGAATCGTCATGTAAATATCTGACATGCAGGATGGTCTTAGGCGACCCCTCTGAAAGGGTCGTTCGGCCGCCAAAGGGGTCGCGACCCACAGGTTGAGAACCACTGCACTAGGATAACTGGGTCTAGAAAGGTTTTCACCGCAGGTTAAAATTCGGGGGGTTAACCAGAAAGAAGCACGCCCTGCGAATGTTCTGTTCCATGGAGGTTTTGCTCTGACAGTAATTCCTGCTCTCCCACGTTCCCAGCGTAAGAGCACCAGCGAGCAGCCAAACCATCACGGAGGTGTCGATGGGGGACCCAGGCATCTCACTGGGGGGCGGGGGAGGGGGGGTTGAGGGGGGCAAATAATAGGAGAGGCCATTGAGGGGGGCAAATAATACGAGAGGCCATTGCAGAGGTCAGTGAAGTCATGAGAAAGCGAAAAGGGGGCATTCTATTCTAACACGTGTGTGAGCCTTCGTTTTCTTCTCTATGAAAAGGTGAGAAAAACCCATCTCCTGGGGTGGGTGCAAAAGCCGTGGTACAGACCCGCGGTGGAATATTACTCGGCCATGAAAAGGGAATCTTACCATTTACAACAGCGGGGATGGACCTGGAACAAGCATGTCAAACTCGAAGGCTGACGCCGGCCGAGTAAACAAGGTGTGAGTGGCTGTGGCCGCAAAAACACAACAGCTTCCATTTTCATAGAAAGGTGGGTTTATTTCGATAGAGACATGCGGAATACAAAGGGCCGAAATAAGTGAGTCATCGTTAACAAAATAAGACATTTTAAAAATTATTTTTTCTTGAACGTTAACTTACCAGACACTGAGTAACGGCATAAACTAATGAGCCCAACGCAAATAAACCTGTTTTTGTTGTTCT
The DNA here is from genome assembly GCF_000147115.1 of Myotis lucifugus. Taxonomy (NCBI): domain Eukaryota; kingdom Metazoa; phylum Chordata; class Mammalia; order Chiroptera; family Vespertilionidae; genus Myotis; species Myotis lucifugus. The sequence goes on from NW_005871627.1 coordinate 379,246, forward strand.
CCAAAAGCGAAATATTTCCTGTTGCACACATCAGACAGGTCAGTCCAAGACTAATGAGGTGGCCATCGGCTGCTAACATATTCGCTGCTGGTATTAGTGGAGAGAAATGGTGCACCTGCGCATAAGGCGCGTAAAGGAAGTGAATGTAACAGGACTTCAGTCAGCAGTCATTAGCGAACATTGTAGTTCATCCTTAATAATGATGTATAACAGGATATTGTAAAAAGTTAAGAAATTTTTATTAAAATGTTTCTTGCCATTATATTGAGTGGGCCGCAAAAATATTCATTGTGGTCCGCAGGCCGCGAGTTTGACATGCTTGACCTAGAGGGTATTCTGCAAAGTGAAATAAGTCAGCCAGAAAAAGACAAATACCATATGATTTCTTTATAAAAATATACATATATTCTTATTGATTTCAGAGAAGAAGGGAGAGGGAGAGAGAGAAACATCAATAATGAGAGAGAATCATTGATCGGCTGCCTCCTGCATGCCCCCAGCTGGGGATGGAGCCCGCAACCTGGGCATGTGCCCTTGACTAGAATCGAACCCAGGACCCTTCAGTCTGCAGGCCGATGCTCTATCCACTGAACCACACTGGCTAGGGCCAAATACCATATGATTCCACTTACATGTGGAATCTAAAGAAAATAAATGAACAAACAAAAATTGAAACAGACTCATAGATACAGAGAGCAGACTGGTGGTTACCTGAGGGGAGAGAGATTGGGGTCTGGGGGAAAGAGGTGAAGGGATTAAGAAGTACAGAATGGCAGTCACAAAGTAGCCATGGGGATGTAGAGTACAGCATAGGGAATAGAGTCCATCATATTGTGATGACTATGTATGGTGCCGAGTGGGCACTGGAAATATCAGGGGGAGCACTTTGTAAAGCATAGGATTGTCTAACCGCTATGCTGTACAGCTGAATACAAAATAATATTAAAAGTATACTGAAATTTAAATTAAAAAAATGCTTTATGAGAGCCACATGTGACTTGAGAAGTTGAAATATGACTAGTCCAAATGAAGATCTTTTGTAAGATCTTTTCACTTGCCCTAGCCTGTTTGGCTCAGTGGGTAGAGCTGGGACCCTTCGAACTCAAGGGTCCCAGGTTCCATTTCAGTCAAGGGCACTTACCTAGGTTGCAGGCTCCTCCCGTGCCCAGACCCTGGTTGGGATGCATGCAGGAGGCAACAGATAGATGTGTTTCTCTCACATCGGTATTTCCCTCTGTCTTTCCCTTTCTCTTCCACTCTCTCTGAAAAATCAATGGAAAAATATCCTCAGGTGAGAATTTTAAAATTTCTTAAATTAAAAAAATAAAATAATTTCACTTGTCTCTTCTTGCTTTTTTAATGCAGCCACTAGAAATTTTTAAATTACATAAGAGGCTTGCGTTATATTTATGTTGGACAATGCTGCTTTAGATAGATTCAAGGACCCTGAATAATAGAAATGAAAATGAACCAGGACTCACAGAAATTTGCTCTTTACTCAGTGTTTCAAACAAGCAATACTGTTTTATGGGTTTTTAATCTTTTTTCATTATTTTAATGCTCAGTTTATAAGTGAAGGGAATACAGCCAATATTCTTCAACAGTTTTCATCCTAAAACAAAAACAGCCCTACCTGGTTTGGCTCAGTGGCTAGAGCATCAGCCTGCAAACTGAAGGGTCCCAGGTTCAACTCAGTCAAGGGCATGTGCCTAGGTTGTGGGCTGGATCCCCAGTAGGGGGCGTGCAGGGGGCAGCTGATCGATGATTCTCTCTCATCGTATTTCTATCTCTCCCGCTCCCTTCCTCTCTGAAATCAAATAAAAATATCATATATATGTATGTGTGTGTGTGTGTGTGTATACACACACACACACACACACACACACATAAATATGCCTACCTAATATGCAAAGTGTCCCCTCAGGAGTTCCCCTGACCTAGAATTCGATCGCTCGCTATGACATACTGTGACCACCAGGGGCCGGAAGGGAGGCCCCAGCTGGAAGCCTCTAGGGACCCCACCCGTGCACGAATTTTGTGCACTGGGCTTCTAGTATTAAAGGTAAATAAGTAAATAAAAAAAGATGGAAAAGTATTTACAGACAGTTCCCAACATACGATAGTTCCACTTAATGATTTTTTGACGTTGTGGTGATGGAAAAGCCATGTGCATTGTAAACTACATGAGATTTTCCACACTTCATTATAAAATAGGCTTTATGTTAAATAATTTTGTCCAATTATAGGCTAATGTCAGTGTGCTGAGCACATTTAAGATAGATTATGCTGAGCTGTGATGTTTGGTAGGCTAGGGGTATTAAATGCATTTTCGAATGACAATATTTTCAATTTACAATGGATTTATTGTCATGTAACGCCATTGTAAGTCAAGAAGCATCTGTACTTGTCATTCTGGTGTCTTCGGATACTGAGCAAACCCTAACATTTCTTGAGTGGTGTGTAGAGTTCACGGATAATCCTGAGTTTTAGCCCTGACTCTGCTCTCCAGGAAGACGTGTGGGCAGAAATGTAAAGCTCTTGGCAGCCCAGGCATGCTCTGACCATGCATAGAATCCCTCTTCCTTGGAGGAGAAATTAATTTTCATATTCTTATTTGACCTTTTCCTCCACAGATATCACGCTAACAGCCCAAACTACCGCATTTTTAGTACCAGAAGTACTGTAAGTGTTTAACTTTTTAAAACTATAGTTAAGTTGTTTTGTGTGTGTGTTGTTTTTTTACCTTAGGGCAGAGTTCATTATACTCAGTTGTATAGTACAGTTCATTCTTTTATTTTTATTTCATATTCATTTCATTTATCTTCCTAATATAGATCTCCCTCTCTAATAAGAGTCCTTAGATATGTAAGTTGCAAAAACAAGTGGTGTTGGTTTGAGTATTTTGTGATTAATATTCAAAACATAATGTCATGATACAGATAGGATGACCCTGTCTCATTTATCTTCTTAATTTAATCCTCAGAACCTACTAGAGTACCTCCTAGATACTTAATATATTATTTTTGAAATAAAATACAAATCTTATTTGGTGGGGAAACTACTTAAGTGTCCCAGAAAAGTTACTTTTCCTTCATTGTACTACTTTCTATAATTTCAAATACATCAAAGTTTAATTATTATCTACACTAATAAAAGAGAAACATGGTAATTAGTGTACGGCCGCTACCCTTTTCATTGGCTAATCAGTGAGTATATGCAAATTAACTGACAACCAATATGGCGGCTAATTTGCATATGTCAGCTCCAAGCCACAGACTGAGGCTTTAGGCCTGGGTAAGGGAGGAGCCAGCCAGCGATCTTTGAGCCAGCGATGGTTGATGGCGGTGATGGCAGGGGGAACCGGGGTGGAGCCAGCCAGCGATCATAGATGGCGGCGGAGGCGGGGAGCTGGGGGTGCCCCGGCCCAGGCCTAAAACCTCGGCCAGAGGCTTTAGGCCTGGGTCAGGGAGGAGCCAGCCAGCGATCAGCTGCGGCGGGAGCTTGGGGTGCCCAGGCCCAGGCCTAAAGCCTTGAGCAGAGGCTTTAGGCTTGGGCTGGGGAGGAGCCAGCCAACGATTGTTGATGGTGGCGGAGGCGGGGAACCAGGGCGGAGCCAGCCAGCAATGGTTGATGGCAGCGTCGGGGAGCTGGGGGTGCCCCGGCCCAGGCCTAAAACCTCGGCCTGAGGCTTTAGGCCTGGGTCAGGGAGGAGCCAGCCAGGGATCATTGATGGTGGTTGCGGCCCGAACCGGGGCGCAGCCAGCCTGCGATCCTTGATGGCCACGGTGGCTTGGAGCTGAGGGTGCCCTGGCCCAGGGCTAATGACTCGCCAGAGGCGTTAGGCCTGGGCAGGGGCCAAACCAGCAATTGGTGTGAACTACAGAGGAAACACCTTTTCTGACTGCTGATTGGTTAAGCTCCCTGTATGCCACTGGTAATATTCTTAGTAACTTAGGTAATAAGAGTCCAAAAAGTGATCTAGGGGTTTTTTTTACCACACTCCTGGAGAAAAAAATGAAGGTCTGCTGCTGGAGGGTTAAGAAATGTCATATCCTCTCCTAGCCAGTTTGGCTCAGTGGATAATGCTTCGGCCTGCCCAACACAGATTCTGGGTTCAGTTCTGACCAAGGGCATGTACCTAGGTTGCAGGTTCCTCCCTGGCTCCGGCCCAGGTCAGGGCTCATGCAGGAGGCAACCAATCAAAGTGTTCCTCTCACTTTGATGTTTCTCTCTGTCTTTCCCTTTCTCTTCCACGTTCTCTAAAAATCAATGGAAACATATCCTCAGGTGAGGATAAAGAAAGAAAGAAATGTCATATCCTATGAAAGACACTTCTTGAAAATGCCTAAAGAAAGTTGTCATTTTTTCATGGTAAAGGGACTGGAGTCCATGTTGATGAAAACACCTTGGTGGCTGCGGTGACTGGCAGTGGCTGCAACAGTGCGGTGATGGGGCTGGTGCCTTCCCCTGATCAGCCCGGTCGACTCCCACAATGGGAGGCCAGACTGTGGCTTAGGCCCACTCCCCAAGGGAAGCAGGGAGCAGGTAGTAGGACATCCCCAAGGGCTCCAAGTATGTGATAGGGGGCAAGCTGGGCTGAGGGAACCCCTTCCCCAGTGCACAAATTTTTGTGCACCGGGCCCCTAGTCCTATCTAATAATAGACAAACATGGTAATTAACCGTACCTTCTCTAGGCCTCCCATTAGGTAATCAGCGCGATATGCAAATTAACCACCAACAAAGATGGCTAATTTGCATACTGCAGGCAGGGCAGAACAGCGCCATCCCGCCTGCCCTGCCACCATGTGGGCCTGCTATCTGCGACCCGGGGCGGCGGGCGTCCGTGTGCGAAACGACCCGGGACGGCCGGGTGGTGCAGCAGCGATCGGCCGGCCCGCCCGGCCTCCATTCGGGCATCCTGTGTGCCACCTGACCTGGGGTGGCCCGGCGGGGCAGCAGCGATCGGCTGGCCCGCCCGGGCGTCCTGTGTGCGACCCAACCCGGGGTGGCGCTCCAACCCCCGGTTCGGCCCTATCATGTGCGCAACCTGGGGAGGTGGGGCAGGCACCGAGGGATCGGGCCTGCCATCTGCCATCTGCCACCCGGGGAGCAGACCTAAGCCAGCAGGTGGTTATCTCCCAGGGGTCCCAGACTGTGAGAGGGCACAAGTGGGGCTGAGGGACACCCTAAACCCCCCCCCACCCGCCAGTGCACACATTTTTGTGCACCGGGCCTCTAGTTCTATATAATAAAAGGCTAACATGCAAATTGACCGAACTGCAGAATGACAGGTCGCTATGATGCGCACTGACCACCAGAAGACAGATGCTCAATGCAGGAGCTGCCCCCTGGTGGTCAGTGCGCTCCCACAGGGGGAGCACCGCTCAGCCAGAAGCTGGGCTAATGGCTGGCGAGTGCAGCAATGGTGGCGGGAGCCTCTCCCACTTCCCGGGCAGTGCTGAGGATGTCCAACTGACAGGTCCAATCCTAAGCCATCAGTTGGAGATCCCCTGAGTGCTCCTGGACTGGGCGCAGGCCAGGCTGAAGGGCCCCTCCACCCCCGAATGCACGAATTTCATGGACTGGGCCTCTAGTTTCTTTAATAAAGACCCAGAAAATTAAATTGTACATCTGAACAATGACATGAAAATTTTGGAGCAAAGTTTTTGTTTGAACTATTTTATCTTCTTTTTTTAGATTACATTAGAGTATGAAGGAACATTATTTTCTGAGTGGAGTGTGCCAGGAACTTGTTCTGTGAAAAATAAACGGTAATATTTTTGTCGTGAATGTCAATGTATGTGTATTTACACGTAACAAAACATTTATATAGCATGAATTCACACTCAAGGCTGTGATTTAATGTGAAGTTCTTCCCATTAAATAGATGTGAAAAGAAAAACAAAATCAGTTTGAAAATAGAAGTCAAATATTGCTGTATTTTTCTTTTTCTTATTGAAGTTTTTAGGCTTAAACAAGAGTAGAAAACTTTGATTAATCTCACATGCATCTTTATTTATTTCTCCCTTCTTGTTCTCTTTAAATGCTAGTTCGCCTAAGACAGAGCTGCGCTGTTCTTCTCCGGGCATTCAGACTATAAGACCAATTGTTACAGGGCCAGTGAGTTGATCTGAATTATGAAACTTGAAAAATCCAGTTCATTTTTCCTTTTTTTGAGCTTTCAACCTAATTCAACCTGTTTTAAATAGTATAAGTTGTAACTGTACATGAGAGGTATTTTTAAATTACTGTTAAAATGTCATTAATTTTTAGATGTGTCTTTGCAAGTTATAAGTGATGGAATGGTATGTGATTTTCACTTCGCCTTTTATCAGCATGTTAAAGCCCCAGTTACCGTCGTAATGATAACAGTGCTCCCAGCTAAGGGGGCTCACATTGTATACTCCTATGACAATGCCCAGGATGAAGAGCCATTTCTAGATTTGTTTTTACTCTGTTGTTTGTTTGTTTTTTCAAGAAAACATGTGAATGCAAATAAATAAATCCTTTCAGGTTTACCAAAAAAGTAAAGCATTCTAATATTTTTTTATTGACTTCATAGAGGAAGGAAGAGGGAGAGAGAGATTGAAACATCAATGATGAGAATCATTAATCGGCTGCCTCCAAGCCCGCAACCCAGGCATGTGCCCTTGATAGGAATCGAACCCGGGACCCTTCAGTCCCCAGGCCGACACTCTACCACTGAGTCAAACCAGCCAGGGCAAGCATTTTAAATATTGGCACTTTATCAATTAGTAACAAAATACTGGACCCACACCTCACAGCTTAAGTTTTCACACAAATGTGTAAAGCCACTGCTACAGAGACTCTGTGTGACTAATCCTGCCTTTACTTTGGGGCCTGTGCCTTCTTTTTATTTTCATTTTATTTTATTTTTTTAATATATATTATTTATTTTTTACAGAGAGGAAGGAAGAGGGAGAGAGAGTGTTAGAAACATTGATGAGAGAGAAACATCAATCAGCTGCCTCCTATACACCCCCTACTGGGGATGTGCCCGCAACCAAGGTACCTGCCCTTGACTGGAATCGAACCTGGGACCCTTCAGTCCCCAGGCCGATGCTCTATCCACTGAGCCAAACCAGTTAGGGCTGTGCCTTCTTTTAAATGAACAATCTTCATTTTCATGAAACAAGTAGAGTGATATGAGAGAAGCCAGATGAATATTAATTCATTTTTTAATCCCTATAGATGGGAAAATATTTGAATTTGGCTTTTGAGTTTATGAGTTTTTTAAGTTTCATGAACATAATTCCTGAGGAATTATAGGATTCCTTTCTCTTTTATTGTTTTTTTTAAATATCTTTTTATTGATTTCAGAGAGGAAGGGAGAGGGGGAGATAGAGATAGAAACATCAATGATGAGAGAGAATCGTTGATCAGCTCCCTCCTGCGCGCCTCCCACTGGGGAAAAAGCCCCCAACTCAGGCGTGTGAAATGACCGGGACTCGAACCATGACCTCCTGGTTCATAGATCAATTCTCAGCCACTGAGCCATGCCAGCCGGGTTCCTTTCCCTTCTTTTGTATGTTGGAAACCCATAGAAACATTATGAAACATGTTATATAAAAAAATAAGCGCACAAATACATGCGTACAAAGGACTATCTTTGTCATTTATGTATAGTGTCATCAGATTTTACAACCTTTAAGGAGGGACATGTCTCTTTTGAAACTCACTCAAAAACAACCAGAAATATTTCCAGGCATTTTCAAATGGCCCCTGGAGAGCAAAATCACCTCTGGTTGATAACCATTAAACAAGAAAATTCACTGAGTTGTGTTTCAGTGGGGAAAATTGTAGGAGCTCTGCATCAGACACTCCTATCACTCGGGAAATTACAAGAGTTTAGGGAGCTCTGTGTTGGGAATCATGGTCAAAGACTCAGACAGGGGTCCTCAAACTATGGCCCGCGGGCCACATGCGGCCCGCCGAAAACATTTGTTCTTTTACTTCAAAATAAGATATGTGCACTGTGCACAGGAATTTGTTCATAGTTTTTTTTTTAAACTATAGTCCGGCCCTCCAACGGTCTGAGGGACAGTGAACTGGCCCCCTGTTTAAAAAGTTTGAGGACCCCTGACTCAGGAACTGGGGGCAAAGATATATATATATATATATATATATATATATATATATATATATATATTTCTTATTATTACACAAAGTCAAATATATTGAAACAATAAGCCATCTAAATTTGTCGCCACCCATGATAGTAAATCCTCAATTACAGAGAGTAACTAAAGAATTGGACTTACTAGTTTTATTCTGAAATTTATTCATTATACTTCCTCTAATCTTAGATAATTAACTTAGTTCCTCTGTGACTTTGATGCCTGTATTAAATTATTTTTTTAAGTTAACTTCATGTATCATAGTTGCTTTTGCAATTTCTTTTAGGATTTAGAAGAAGAACGCAATTTATTTGTGGGCAGTTCTAATACTTGCTTTATGTGGTATCATAGAATTATGTAAGTAATGCAATATTGAATACAAAGGTTATTATACTTCCTAAGAGAATTAAGCTTTAAATCTTAATTAACAAAATTAACAAATGGGTTATGTACATTACAGTTTCCATATAAGCTTTCTTTCACCAATCAAGATATTCTCAAATAGCCCTAGCTAGTTTGGCTCAGTGGATAGAGCGTTGGCCTGTGGACTGAAGGGACCTGGGTTCAATTCTGATCAAGGGCGCAGGCCCTGGTTGTGGGCTTGATCCCCAGAGGGGGCATGCAGGAGGAAGTCAATCAATGATTCTCACTCATCATTGATGTTTCTATCTCTCTCTTCCTCTCCCTTCTTCTCTGAAATCAATAAAAATATATATTTTTTAAAAAGAAATTCTCAAATATGCTGCCAAACTTATATTGGAAAAACAAACAATAACAATCACAACCACTATTTGAACATACACTGCTTCTATTTTATGTAAATCACATCTCTCAGTTTGTCACAATAACCACACAAATGTAAGTATTATTATCTTTATTTTTTAAACGTGGAAATGTAAGCTTGGACAGATTAAGGAATTTGGACAGAAATACAAAGCCACTAAAAGATAGCATTGGGGTTTGACTCCGTTTTTTCAGACTACAAGACTCTTTTATTTCTGTTATATACGTTACTAGAGGCCCAATGCACGAAATCCGTGCAAGAGTAGGCCTTCCTTCCCCCGGCTGCCAGCACCAGCTTCCCATTGGCACCTGGGCCCCAGGCTTTGCTCTGGCTGCCGGCAGGCACCCAGGACCTGGGCTTCCCTCCAGCCCTGGCTTCATCTGGAAGGATGTCCAGAATCATGTCTGGAAGGACAGCCAGTCTAATTAGCATATTACGCTTTTATTACTGTAGATATTACAAAAGGACTCTGTCTTGGATAGCTCTTCTAACCCATTGTAACATGAAAGTGAATGAATATAACTAAGAAGGGAAAACTAGTACAAGAAAAAATAATTAGCCCTGCCGGTGTTTCTAAATGGTTAGAGCCTTGGCCAGTCATGGAAGGGTCTTGGGTTCCATTCCCAGTCAAGGGCACATGCCTTGGTTAGAGGTTCAATGCCAGCCCAGTTGCCCCATGCAGCAGGCAACCAATCAATGTGTCTATCTCACAATGATTTTCTCTCTCTCTCTCTCTCTCTCTCTCTCTCTCTCTCTCTTTTTCTCTTTCTCCCTCCTTTTACTCTCTGCCTCCCCCCACACACACCCTTCTACTCTCTCTAAAAATCAATAGAAAAAAATATTCTCAGGTAAGGATTAACAAAAATAAAAAATAATAACTAACTGCACTATAAAATCATTTGATAAGCCCTAGCCTGTTTGGCTCAGTGGATAGAGCGTTGGCCTGCGGACTGAAGGGTCCCAGGTTCGATTCTTGTCAAGGGCATGTACCTCGGTTGCGGGCACATCCCTAGTAAGGGGTATGCAGGAGGCAGCTGATCAATGTTTCTCTCATCAATGTTTCTAGCTCTCTATCCCTCTTCCTTCCTCTCTGTAAAAATCAATAAAATATAAAAAAATAAATAAATCATTCTATAAGTAAAAAACATCAGTGAATTCATCTGTGACTTTCTTCTTTCTCTAAACATGTTTTTGAGACTCCCATGTTCAAACAAGAATCGTTAGTTCTTGCATTGTGAATGCTCAAAGGCATTCCATTGTATGAATAGTTTGCTCATTCTGCTGCCAGTGCATGTATTTGCAACCATAGGGCCTTGCTACTCAAAGTGTGGTCCAAGGGCCAGCAGCACTAGCACCTGGGAACTTGTTAGAAATGCGGAATCTCGGGCCTCATTCCAGACCTACTGGATCATGGCCTGCATTTTAACAAGATCCTGGAGTCATTTGTACGTTCATTACTGTTTGGGAAGTACCAATCTAACACACATAAGTGAGCGTTTCTCTGAGATATACACCTAAAAGTAGAATTGCCTACAGTTAGGGTATGCACTTGTTCAACTTGACTAGGTAATGCATAAGGGATTTTTGAAAAGGTTGCCAAATTTTATATCTACACCAGAAATGGACAAAAATTCCAATTGTGCTATATCCTAATGAACACTTAATATTATCTGATTTTTTACTTTTTCCAACCTGGTAGGTGTGAAATTATGCCATTGTGCTTTTTATTTACACTTTCCTGATTACTGTTGAGCATGTTTTCATGTATTCATGAGGAATTTTCTTCTCTCTCTATTAAATGAGCCTTTTTACCCATTTTTGAGTTGTTTTTATATTTCATAAAATAGTTTTATTATATTTTAATTACTAGGACATTATCATATATTTTTTAAAGTATTTTATCCCACTTTATGCAGCTTTTCACTTTTTATGATCTCTATTGATAGCAGGGTCCCTACTATGGTAGATTAATTAATAAACTCTTTCCTTTATGGGTTTATCCCTTTTTTAATCTAAGAAATCTTTTCCTACCTGCAAATCATAAAAATATTCTCCTATATTTTTTTTCTAAAAGCTCAACATAGCCCTGGCTGATGTGGTTCCATTTGTTGGGCATTGTCCTGTGCACCAAAAGGTCACAGGTTCAATCCCGGTCAGGCACATACCCAGGTTTCAAGTTCAATCCCTGATTGGGGGTGCATTCAGGAGACAACCAAGCAATGTTTCTCTCTCACATCAATGTTTCTCTCTCTCTCTCCCTTCCGCTCTCTCTAAAATAAATAAAAATATTTTTTAAATAAAAATAATAAGTAAAAGTTCAATACATTTTTGCCTTCCAGAATTAAGTCCTTAATCTACCTGGAAGTTCTTCTACATGCTTCAAGACAGGGATCCAATTTTATTTTTTCTGGATGAATAATTAATTTTTCATACCCACTTACTGAATAATACCTATAATGCCTGCTCTGTCATAGGTCAGTTTTCCATTCTGCATGGATGTCTTTCCAGTCTAGCTGTCCTTGATAAGTGGTAGCTCCAGTACCCATCCCACTCCAACCCCAGCTCTTATGCTTCTTCAGAAGTCTCTTAGCTATGCCTTGGGCCTCTTTTTCCTCCCTATACATTTTTAGAACTGATTTGTCAAATTCCACAAAAACCCTGGTAGGGATTTTTATACTTTCTCTAAACATTTTAATCAAATTGGAAAGTCTTTCTACTCAAGAATCTATACTAATAAAAGGGTAATATGCGAATTAGACCGGACATCCTTCCAGACTAAGCCGTGTGTCCCAGGTGCAGAGGCTGAGGCAGAGGTGGTTAGGGGCGATGAGGCTGGCAGGGGAGCAGTTAGGGGCGATCAGGCCAGCAGGGGAGCAGTTAGGGGTGACAAGGCCAGCAGGGGAGCAGTTAGGGGTGATCAGGGGTTCCAGGTGCCTGCTGCCAGCCCAGGCGAAGCCGCCTGGAGTCGCAGGTGCCTGTGGCCAGCCTGAGCAAAGCCCACCCAGTCCTGGATGCCTGTGGCCGGCCTGAGGGACGAAACTCTGGGTCCTGGGTGCTGTGGCCGGCCAGAGAGAGGGAAGCCAGGTCCTGGGTTCCTGCAGCTGGCCAGAGGAGGGAAGCCTGTTCCCAGGTGCGGGGGCCAAGGCAGAGGCGGTTAGGGGCGATCAGGAAGGCAGGCGAGCAGTTAGGGGTGATCAGCCAGGCAGGCAGGTGAGTGGTTAGGAGCCACTGGTCCCAGATTGTGGGAGGCTGTCATCATTTCATTATTTTGTATACTATTTGTTACAGGTTACAAGTTAAGGAAATGTCCTTTTATTCCAGTTAGCGGTGAATATTTCTTATGAATTGGCGTTGTAATTTATTTAAAGGTGTTTTTTTTTGTTTCCACTTAAAAGTTAATATGGCTTTTCTCCTTTACTGTGTTTATTGGGGGAATAATAGTCACTAATATTTCTATTTTAAAATATATTTTATTGACTTTTTACAGAGAGGAAGGGAGAGGGGTAGAGAGTTAGAAACATTGATGAGAGAGAAACATCAATCAGCTGCCTCCTGCACACCTCCTACTGGGGATGTGCCCGCAACCAAGGTACATGCCCTTGACCGGAATTGAACCTGGGACCCTTGAGTCTGCAGGCTAACACTCTATCCACTGAGCCAAACCGGTTAGGGCTTCTATTTTAAACTGACCCTGTATTTCTAGAGTAATCCAATTTAGTATTGATGAATTCCCTTTCATATATATTGACAGATTTTGTTTGCTAATATTTATTAATATATTTAAAGACAGGGTTTAATGTAGAAAACATCAAGATGGTAATAGAAGATTCTATACTCCCATGTTTGCTAATATTTTGTTTAGTGTTGTGTGTGTGTGTGTGTGTATGAATATTCAGGAGTGGGGTTGGGGGTTGGCCTGTGATTTTTCTCCCCTCAGGCCATCCTTTTCTACTTTTGGTAGCAAGACTATGCTGGACTCGTCACTTAAGTTATTAGTCATTTTTTTTCTTTCCTCTAAGAGATTTTGTGTTAGATTGGAAATGTATATTCCTTGAGTATTCGATGGAAACTTGCATAGAAATCCACTTGAATCTGGATTCTTTTGTGGTGAGAGGATGTGGAAAATTTCCTAATTTAATGGCTAGTGTGCTAGTTTGGAATTTTTATTCTTGTAAAGTCCATTTTCACCAGTAGTATTTTTCTGGAAATTTACTGTGTCTAGCAATTTTAGTATAAATTTCAATGTCATAAAGTTGTTTATAATGTCCTCTTATTTTGGTTTAACCTCTGAGATCGGTGCAGCAATTCATGTCTTACCTTTGTAACATTTTTATTTGTGTCTCCCTTCTGTTTCCTTGTTCTTCTTCCTAGGGGTATTGCTATCTCATTAGCCTTTTCAGAGAACCATCCTTTGGCTCTGTTGAGCTTTTCTGTTGCTGCAGATGTGAAATGATGATGTCAGATTTTAAAAGAATATTAGTTATGCATCTTGGCTATGTGAATGTGCACTGTTGTTAAGGAAGCATGCATATTCAGGCCCCTCAGCCTTTGTGAAGACACATGAGAGTCATAATTATATTTAATTTTAGACATATGTAGCTTTTGGGGGGGGAGAGAGAAACTTTGATTTGTTATTCCACTTATTTATGCATTTGTTGGTTGATTTTTTGTTTTACTTTATATTGTTGACACTATTAAAGATTTCCCCATTTCCCTCACTTTTGCCTACCTCCACCCAGCTCCCACCCTTCCCTCTGGCCATCACACACTATTGTCTGTGTCTATGGGTTGTTTCTTGGATGTGCCCTTGACCAGAAATCAAACCCACAACTTTGTCGTATCGGGATGACACTCTAACCAACTGAGCTACTCAGCCACAGCCAGATGTGGCTTTTATGACATTTAGCTCGTAATAATTTATCTCTATTGGGATATAAAGGGAATATTCTAAGATTTAGTTATGTATATTGAAAGTAAAGTATTCAAACTAATATTTAGCATGCTGTTTACTAACATATGATTCCTCTTTTTCCCAACAGTCCTTTCCATCAGAATTTAACCCAGGTAAATTTTCTTTTTTAAATTTTATACATCCTTCATATGTCACTACTATGCTATTTCTCTCTTATCTTCCATAATTACCAGAAGAGGAATTTTCCAAACTAATTTTTCAACAAAATGTGCGTAGAGCATGGTACTAAGGTATGGTTTGAGGATCCTTAGGGCGCAGGCCTTCTCAGGAGGTCTACCCTTTTCCAACTTCATATCTGCATGAGGACAGATTCTCCCAATATGCTTTCACCGGAACAACATATAAGCAGCTTGATGTAGGAAAATAGAGGAAAATCCAGCTATTCTATGAAGCAAGATATTAAAAAGATTTTGTAATGTAAAACAACCATTCTTCTTACTATTTTTTTGTTTGGAAAATAGTTATTTTTTTCATAAAAACATGTTGGTTATGTTAACATGTAAATATGTTTATCATAATTTTTAAAAAATTAATAAATATTTTTAATTTGTTATATCATACATATTGATAAACGTAACCCACATAAGACAAAAGCTTTATGGAATGCTCAGTAATTTTTAAGACAATAAATGTCTTGAGTTCAAAGGTCTTTAACATATGGATGAGAGGATGATTATATATGATAGATATGGTCAAAATTTTTAAATTGAAATCAGGTGATAATATTTGCAAGTTAAAGAACGATAGATATTTTAATTTTCTAAAAGCAGTGATTTACTAGAAAAAGATGCAGTAAAAATAATAATGATAAATAAGCTTCCTATATCGCATCCAGATGGTTGATGTGTCTCTTTATACTCCTGTCCGAAATCCAATTCACATCATGCAATGTTTTATTATGGTTATAACTCTTGCTGAAAAAGCAAGAGAGAGTATTATGTGTGAATAAGGAATTTAAATATAGAAAATAGAGAAAAATTCTAGAAGTGGAATACATATTACACGCCAAAATAATGCAGAATAACCTCCACCTCACTCAAAACACACAGAAATGCCTTTTAGAAAATATTATGTCTGGCCCAGCCAGTGTAGCTCAGTGGTTGACCGTAAACCCAGGAACCAGGAGATCATGGTTCGATTCCCAGTAAGGGGGCATGCGGAAGGCAGCCAATCAATGATTCTCTCATCATTGATGTTTCTCTCCCTTTCCCTTCCTCTTTCTGAAATCAATAAAAACATTTTTTAAAAAAGAAAATATGTTTACATAATGCTAGTACCGCCTTTTACATTCATACAGGTTCGTATGTGTGTATAGAATTTAAAAACAAGTAAAGGAGTTTTCTATTGGTCAGAAATAATTAAAGAATTAAAAGCCAAAGATATAAGATTGGATTCTGAGCTAAGGGTATTAGACACAATATAATCCCTAGTAGACTGGGGTGATGTTTCTGCAGCTGGAAAGTGAAGATTCCAACCCGTGGGAGAGGGAGGAGCTGAAATCATTCTCCCCACATGGTGCTAGAATTTATAAACAAGAAAGAAAAGAATCAGACCTACAGCTAGTGAGGTGGCCATGGTGTATCAAGTGGCAAAAGCAAGCTACAAATAACCTGTGTAGTGTGACTTCATCTTTGTAAAATGTGTGTGAGTGTGTGGGGTGGGCGCTGTGTCTATTTGTGAGTTCAGAGAAAGATAGATAAGCATTCCTATGAAGTTTTAAAATTACCTCAGGTGTTTAGAGGAATATTATTAACTCTTCCTTCGTATGTCTTTGAGTTGTTTCACTTACTTAAAAACAACACATAATGCTTTGATTTTTTAAAAAACATGAGATAATCAAAGTTTTTAAAATATATAAACATTTTTATGGTTATGTTTTGCTACAACTAAAAATGAAATTTGTCCAAAATTAAAGAAATGCAAACATTTTGTTTTGTAGCTTATCAAGATATGGATATACGATCCAGAAAATGCTGACCCAGATGAGTTGCTATGGAATGCAGTTGGGCCATCACTAGTAGGTGGAAACATTATCCTAGATAAAATAATATGCTACATTTCTTTTATAAGGGCTATGAATAATTTATTTTAAGTGGCCCAGAACTAACTAAATACATTTTAATTATCCACTAAGTTGAGTTTATGCTCTATCTCTATAATTATAAATTTTCCTTTAGAATTTCTTTCTGAGCATTTTTTTGCAATTTCTGTGCACCTCATTATTCATGAAGAAGCTGATCTTAAAAGTGCTTTAAAGGGATTTGGAGATTAAAGTGTTGGGAGAAGCAAGATGGCGGCGATATAGGCAGACGAGTCCCAGGTCTTATCCCGGAGCAAATGGAGTAAGCAGCTGAAACTAATAACACCCACCCTGAATTGGCGAAATTACTCAGCTGGTGAGACAGTTTGCAGCCGGGAAGGGCAGAGCTCCCCTGGAAAGCAGATCCAAGCAACAGCAGCCTCCTGATCACCACACCCTCTGTCTGAGGAACAGCAGCTGTACGTGAAGCCTCCCCCCACCAGCCAGAGGAGCCACCACAGCAGTGAACAGCACCCACCACAGGAGCTCCTGCCAACTGAGGAGCAACTGCTACAACAACCGCCAGAGGAGCAATCATAACCCGAGGAGCCACTGCCACCCAAGGAGCAGCCCCTGAACGACTCAACATCTAGATATGTCAGTGAGATCAAACATGGGTAGACAAAGAAACCCCCAAAGGAAAGAAAAGGAGGACTCTCCAGAAAAGCAGCTAAGTGAGACAGAGGCATGGAACATGACAGGAAAAGAATTCAGAATAAGGGTCCTAGCGTGCATAAACCAGATGGAGGAAAAAATCAACAACATATGCAAGAAGCACGAATAAACAGATGAAAAAATCAATAACTTATGCAAGACCCAAGAAGAAATGAAGAGTGATATAGCTGCAATAAAAAACACCATTGAAAGTTTCAGCAGTAGACTAGGAGAAGCGGAGGACCGAATTAGCGAATTAGAAGACGGAAACAAAACACACCCAAACTGAACTGCAATTGGAGAAAAAAATTAAAAGATAGGAGGAGAGCCTAAGGGAGCTTTGGGACAACATGAAACAAAACAACATACGAATAATAGGGGTACCAGAACAACAGAAAGAGGAACAAGGGTTAGAAAACCTACTCGAAGAAATAATATCAGAAAACTTCCCTGAGGTGGGGAAGAAAAAAGTCACACAAGCACAGAGAGTCCCAAACAAGGTGAACCCAAAAAGACCCACACCAAGACACATCATAATTATCATGGCAAATGTTCAAGACAAAGAGAGAATCTTACAGGCTGCAAGAGAGAGACGGAAAGTTACATACAAGGGATCTCCCATTAGATTATCAAATGATTTCTCAACAGAAACACATCAGGCCAGAAAAGAATGGACGGAAATTTACAAAGTGATGCAAAGCAAAGGACTGAATCCAAGAATACTCTATCCAGCAAGGCTATCATTCAAAATTGAAGGGGAAATAAGAAGCTTCACAGACAAAAAAGGCTAAGGGAGTTTATCACCACCAAGCCAGCAATGCAAGAAATGCTAAAAGGACTGGTGTGAAAAAGAAGAAATAAAAAGCTCAGAAAACAGCCACACAAAAAAAGAAATGGTACCTTTCAATAATAACTTTAAACGTAAACGGACTAAATGCTCCAACCAAAAGACATCGAGTGGCTGAATGGATAAAAAAACATGACCCGTACATCTGCTGTCTACAAGAGACCCACCTCATTAGAAGGGACTCACACAGACTGAAAGTGAAGGGATGGAAAAATATCGTTCAGGCAAATGGAAAGGAAAATAAAGCTGGGGTAGCAATACTTATATCGGACAAAATACACCTCAAAGTGAAGGCCATAACAAGAGATAAGGAAGGCCACTTCATAATACTAAAGGGATCAATACAACAAGAGGATATAACCCTGATAAACATATATGCACCCAATGCAGGAGCACCCAAATACATAAAAAAACTCCTGGAAGATATCAAAGGAGAGATTGACAACAATACAATCATAGTAGGGGACTTTAATACACCACTGACATCACTGGATAAGTCCTCTAGACAAATAATCGGCAAAGAAACAGCAATCCTAAATGACTCACTAGATCAGATGGACCTAATTGACATCTTCAGAACATTTCATCCCAAAGCCGTGGAATATACATTCTACTCAAGTGCTCATGGGACAGATTCAAAAATAGACCACATATTGGGTCACAAGCAAAGTCTCCCCAAATTCAAGAAGATTGAAATCATAAAAAGCATCTTCTCAGACCACGATGGCATAATATTAGAAATAAACTACAATAAAAACAACCCAAAATACTCAAACACTTGGAAGCTGAATAGCATGTTATTAAATATTGATTGGGTTACCAATGAGATCAAAGAAGAAATTAAAAACATCCTGGAAACTAATGACAATGAAAACACAACAATCCAAAACCTATGGGACACAATGAAAGCAATCCTGAGAGGGAAGTTTATAGCTCTACAGGCCCATCTCAAAACACAAGAAAAAATGATAGTAAATCATCTAACTCTACTACTCAAAGAATTAGAAAGAGAGCAACAAGAAAAGCCCAGAGTGAGCAGAAGGAAGGAGATAATAAAGATTAGAGCGGAAATAAATGCCGTAGAGACCAAAAAAATAATACAGAAAATCAATGAAACCAAGAGCTGGTTCTTTGAAAGGATAAACAAGATTGATGAACCTCTAGTCAGGCTCACCAAGAAGCAAAGAGAGAGGACCCAAATAAACAAAATCAGAAATGATAGAGGCGAAATAACAACAGATCCCACAGAAATACAAATGATTGTTAAAAAATATTATGGACAGCTCTACTCCAACAAACTAGACAACCTGCAGGAAATAGACATATTCCTAGAACATTCCAAAACTCAATCAGGAAGAATCTAAAAATCTCAACAGGCCAATAACTATGGAAGAAATTGAAGCAGACATCAAAAAGCTTCCAGCAAACAAAAGCCCAGGACCAGACGGCTTCACAGGGGAGTTTTACCAAACATTCAAGGAAGAACTAAAACCTATCCTCTTCAGACTACTACACAAAATTCAAGAGGAAGGAACACTTCCAAGCTCATTCTATGAAGCCAGCATCACCCTAATACCAAAACCAGGTAAAGACAACACAATGAAAGAGAATTACAGGCCAATATCCCTCATGAACATAGATGCCAAAATCCTCAACAAAATCTTAGCAAATTGGATCCAGCAGTACATCAGAAAGATCATACACCATGTCAAGTAGGATTTATTCCAGGGATGCAAGGATGGTACAATATCCGCAAGTCAATAAACGTGATACATCACATAAACAAATTGAAAGAAAAAAACCACATGGTCATATCAATTGATGCAGAAAAAGCGTTTGACAAAATTTAACACCCATTTTTGATAGAAACTCTCAGCAAGGTGGGAATAGAAGGATCATACCTCAAGATAACAAAAGCCATATATGACAAGCCCACAGCCAACATCATACTCAATGGACAAAAACTAACACCATTTCCCCTAAGAACAGGAACAAGACAGGGATGCCCACTCTCACCACTCCTGTTCAACATAGTCCTGAAAGTATTAGCCATTGCATTAGGCAAGAAGAAGAAATAAAAGACATCCAAATTGGAAAAGAGGAAGTAAAACTGTCCTTATTTGCAGACGACATGATATTATACATACAAAACCCTAGAGACGCCATCAAAAAGCTACTAGACTTAATACATGAATTTGGCAATGTAGCAGGATACAAAATTAACCCCAAGAAATCTGAGGCATTTCTATACACCAATAGTGAACTGTCAGAAAGAGAGATTAGAAAAACAATCCCATTTACCATCGCACCAAAAAAATTAAGATACCTAGGAATAAACTTAACTAAAGAGGTAAAAGACCTCTACTCAGAAAACTACAGGACGTTGAAAAAAGAGATAGAGGAAGACCTAAACAGATGAAAGAACATACCGTGTTCATGGATTGGTAGAATCAACCTCATTAAAATGACCATACTACCCAAAGCAATCTATAAATTCAACGCACTTCCCATTAAAATACCAATGGCATATTTCACAGATCTAGAACGAACTCTCCAAAAATTCATCTGGAATAAAAAAAGACCCCGAATAGCTGCAGCAATCCTGAGAAAGAAGGAAGTAGGTGGGATCTCAATACCAGATATCAAGATGTATTACAAAGCCACTGTTCTCAAAACTGCCTGGTACTGGCACAAGAACAGGCATATAGATCAATGGAATAGAATAGAGAACCCAGAAATTGGCCCCAACCAATATGCTCAATTAATATTTGACAAAGGAGGAAAGAACATCAATGGAGCCAAGATAGTCCCTTCAATAAGTGGTGTTGGGAAAATTGGACAGATATATGCAAGAAAATGAAACTAGACCACCAACTTACACCATACACAAAAATAAACTCAAAACGGATAAAGGACTTAAATGTACGACAGGAAACCATAAAAATTCTAGAAGAATCCAAAGGCAACAAAATCTCAGACATATGCCGAAGCAATTTCTTCACTGATACAGCCCCTAGGGCACTTGAAACTAAAAAGAAAATGAACAAATGGGACTACATCAAAATAAAAAGCTTCTACACAGCAAAAGAAACCATCAACAAAACAACGAGAAAACCCACTGTGTGGGAAGACATATTTTCCAGTGTCATATCTGATATGGGCCTAATCTTCAAAATTTATAGGGAACTCATACAACTTAACAAAAGGAAGATAAACAATCCAATCAAAAAATGGGCAAAGGACATAAATAGACACCTTTCAAAAGAGGACATTCAGAAAGCCAAGAGACATATGAAAACATGCTCAAAGTCACTAATCATCCGAGAGATGCAAATCAAAACAACAATGAGGTACCATCTCACACCTGTTAGACTGGCTATCATCAACAAATCAACAAACGACCAGTGCTAGAGAGGATGTGGAGAAAAAGGAACACTCGTGCACTGCTGGTGGGAATGCAGACTGGTGCAGCCACTATGGAAGTCAGTATGGAGTTTCCTCAAAAAACAAAAAATGGAACTCCCATTTGACCCCGTGATCCCACTTCTAGGAATATATCCCAAGAAACCAGAAACACCAATCAGAAAGATTATATGCACCCATATGTTCATAGCAGCACAATTCACCATAGCTAAGATCTGGAAATAGCCTAAGTGCCCATCAGTAGATGAATGGATTAGAAAACCGTGGTACATCTACACGATGGAATACTATGCTGCTGTAAAAAAAGAAGGAACTCTTACCATTTGCAACGGCATGGATGGAACTGGAGAGCATTATGCTAAGTGAAATAAGCCAGTCAACGAAGGAAAAATACCACATGATCTCACACATTCATGGATAATAGAGACCATTATAAACTTTTGAACAATAATAGATACAGAGGCAGAACTGCCTCAAACAGACTGTTAAAATACAGCGGGAAGGCCGGGGAGGTTTGGGGGCAAGAGGGAGGGGGGTAAGAGATCAACCGAAGGACTTGTATGCATGCATATAAGCATAACCAATGGACATAAGACACTGGGGGGTAGGGGAGGCCAGGGGATTGTCAAGGGCGGGGAAAAAAATAAAGTGTTACTAAAGTGTTATTAAAGATATTATAGCATAGCTTATCCAAAGTAATAAAAGACTATGAAAATTAAAAAAATAAATAAAAAATAAAGTGCTTTATAGGTGTTCATTGAGCATCTATCTTGAAGTCATCTTTCAAAAACCTGTTCAGTCTCTTATTGAGTCAGAGATGGGTTGAGGTTCAAAATGCGTTAAAAATTGGGGATTATTTACAGTTCAGTCAGAGATGTTTATGGAAGAGAAAGAAGAATGAGGAGTCAGGGATAGTTAGGACTTGGGTGTCTCTTAGGCACATTACACATTGGCTGATGAAAACCCAAACAGACAATTTACATTTTGCCAGAATTATTTTGTGGATGATTTATCAAAATTGTAGCATTAAAACAATTCCCTCAAACTACTCATGTGAAAACATCCTGATTTGATCATGGCAGGCATCTTGGAGGCAGATACCTGACTTGAAACCTACAGTGTGAGTAGAGAAGAAAGGATATGAGCAGTTGCATAAGCAGAGACACAAAGGCAGATCTTTATGTTACAACTAGAAAAATACTTTAAAAAATTGGAAACCAAGATGGCGGCATAGGTTAACGCCGGAGTTTGCTGCCTCGAACAACCACTTCAAAAATACAACTAAAAGACAGAACGGACATCATCCAGAACCACAGGAAGGCTGGCTGAATGGAAGTTCTACAACTAGGAGGAACCGAGAATCAGAGGAGGCCCAGTGCTGAAGTAAAATACTAAGGTGCAGAGTGCGTGCGGCGCGGGCTGGTGGCTGATGGCGTGGTTGTCTGTTTCAATCCGGAGGGAGCCACAGACTCAGAGCTCCAGATCCGGGTGAGTCTCTAGGGACCCAGACTCAAACGGGAGAAGCAGGACTGTCTGGCTACGGTCCCTCCGAGGTTTGCAGCTGTTGCTGGGACAGAGAGGCAGAGCCCCTGGGGACGGACTGAGAGCAGCCATAACTGCTCCCTCCTCTGCCCTGTTGGTCCCGTGGGACCCGCCCCGCCCAAGCCCTGCACAGAGGCATTTTCCGGATAGCCTCAGGCAAAGGCTAGATTAGCACCTCCCTAGAGGACACAAGTTCTTTCACTGCAGACACAGCTGATTACCACAGCCAGTCGGCCTGGAGGTCAAATCCCTCTAGTATTAACTATAACAATCAAGGCTTAACTACAACAAGACTGTGCACAAAGACCACTAGGGGGTGTACCAAGAAAGCATAAAAAATGCGGAGACAAAGAAACAGGACAAAACTATCAAGGGAGGATATTGAGTTCAGAACCACACTTTTGAGGTCTCTCAAGAGGCTTCTAGAGGCTGTCGATAAACTTGATGAGATGTACAGGAAATCTAATGAGACCCTCGATGGTGTGATAAAGGACCATCTAGAAAGTAAGCATACACTGACTGAAATAAAGAATATTATACAGACTCCCAACAGCAAACCAGAGGAGCGCAAGAATCAAGTCAAAGATTTGAAATGTGAAGAAGCGAGAAACACCCAACCGGAAAAGCAAAATGAAAAAAGAACCCAAAAATACGAAGATAGTGTAAGGAGCCTCTGGGACAGCTTCAAACGTACCAACATCAGAATTATAGGGATACCAGAAGATGAGAGAGAGCAAGATATTGAAAACCTATTTGAAGAAATAATGACAGAAAACTTCCCCCACCTGGTGAAAGAAGTAGACTTACA
This sequence comes from Myotis lucifugus, assembly GCF_000147115.1. NCBI lineage: Eukaryota > Metazoa > Chordata > Mammalia > Chiroptera > Vespertilionidae > Myotis > Myotis lucifugus. The sequence continues at coordinate 402,495 of NW_005871627.1, forward strand.
GGTCCAGGAAGCGCGGAGAACCCCAAACAAAAGGAATCCAAAGAGGACCACACCAAGACACATCATAATTAAAATGCCAAGAGCAAAAGACAAAGAGAGAATCTTAAAAGCAGCAAGAGAAAGAAACTCAGTTACCTACAAGGGAATACCCATACGACTGTCAGCTGATTTCTCAACAGAAACTTTGCAGGCCAGAAGGGAGTGGCAAGAAATATTCAAAGTGCTGAATACCAAGAACCTACAACCAAGATTACTTTATCCAGCAAAGCTATCATTCAGAATTGAAGGTCAGATAAAGAGCTTCACAGATAAGGAAAAGCTAAAGGAGTTCATCACCACCAAACCAGTATTATATGAAATGCTGAAAGGTATCCTTTAAGAAGAGGAAGAAGAAAAAGGTAAAGATACAAATTATGAACAACAAATATGCATCTATCAACAAATGAATCTAAGAATCAAGTGAATGAATAACCTGATGTACAGAATGAACTGGTGATTATAATAGAAACAGGGACATAGCAAGGGAATGGACTGACTATTCTTGGGGGGAAAAGGGGTGTGGGAGATGCGGGAAGAGACTGGACAAAAATCGTGCACCTATGGATGAACACAGTGGGTGGAGAGTGAGGGCGGAGGGTGGGGTGGGAGTTGGAAGGAGGGGAGTTATGGGGGGAAAAAAAGAGGAACAAATGTAATAATCTGAACAATAAAGATTTAATTAAAAAAAAGGAAAAAAATAATAATGCAAAAGTTGACACTAGCATAGTGAAATTTATTCTCTTATACATTACTAATAATGAAGTAAATTGTCATAATCCTTTTAGAAATCATTTTGATAATATGTAGTATTTATAATTTTTTACCTAGTAATCACACTTCCAAGAATCTAATCAAAAGAGAAATAGTCTTGCCTGGCTGGCATGGCTCAGTGGTTGAGCGTTGACCTATGAACCAGGAGGTCAGGTCACGGTTTGATTCCCAGTCAGGGCACATGCCTGGGTTTCGGGCTCGATCCCCAGTAGGGGGCATTCAGGAGGCAGCCAATCAATGATTCTCTCGCATCATTGATGATTCTCTCTCTCTCTCTTTCTCTCTCTCTCCTCCTCCTCCTCCTCCTCCTCCTCTCGCTTCCTCTCTGAAAAAAAAAATATGTATATATACATTCAAAGAGAAATAGTCTTAACTATGGAAAAGACTGTATATCTGATGGTGTTCATGGCAATAATATTAGCAATAGTGAAAAAAAAAAACTATCTAAATGTCCAATAGGGGATTGTTAAGTCAATGATAATAATTCACTCAGTGGAATATCATGCTATCATTTATATAGACTTCTGTTTATATAACATGAATATATACCAGTAGCCTACATTTGATAAATCCTAAGAAAATATACTCAATGTGTTTTTATATTTTTGATAATTTCTATGTGGTAATTTTTCTATATTTATAAAATTACCTTTAATGACCATGAACCACCCTTTTAGTGAAAAATGTTTTTAAGTCTGTGGATATGACTGTCCTAACTTTTTCTTGCCCTATCCCTTTTTCTATCATCTTGTTGTGTGTGTTGCTTATAATATTTTATTTCCATCTAATCCAAGCTACATTAAGAATCTCTCATTTACTCTTTGCCTTTACCGTTATATGAAAGATAGTTACGTTTAAAATTCTGAATAGTGAATACGATTTTCAGAAACAAAAGAAAAATATATACTATTCTTTATTTACCAGGCAAACCTATATTTCTCTATCAAAATCATTAAATGTGTGTTCCTCAAGGAGGCCTTCCCTGACCACCATACCTACTCTTCAAAAATAGGTTGAATCCTCCTATTGGCTGACCCTATAGTCCAGTGGTTCTCAACCTTCTGGCCCTTTAAATACAGTTCCTCATGTTGTGACCCAACCATAAAATTATTTTCGTTGCTACTTCATCACTGTAATGTTGCTACTGTTTTGAATCGTCATGTAAATATCTGATATGCAGGATGGTCTTAGGTGACCCCTGTGAAAGGGTCGTTCGACCGCCAAAGGGGTCGCAACCCACAGGTTGAGAACCTCTGCATAGTCCCAATGACGACACCCTTACTGACGCTCATCATGGCAACCTCAAAGGCTCCTTTGTAGGTGGTTAACATATTTCTAGAAAATCAAACAGGAGCATTATTGGAGGATTAGGGCAGAAGGGAGCTATGGAATTCTAGACTGACCCTCATCTGATTTTTTACTTCTAGTGATTCCCCATAATAACACTATTGTCTCTATTCTAAAAATGCCTTATTAGGGATAATTCCAGTCAATTCAACTGCTCCTTAAATCTCCGAGAAAAAGAGGGAGCATTTCATATCTGTCTATTACGAAGAGAATGTTTGTTAAACTCTCCAGATATCATTTGAAACCTGCCTTCAAAGAGTATGTTGCTTTGGAGGTGACTCATGTAGAAATAATTCTAACAGATTAGTTTTAGAAGCTCCATTATGTATTCCATTGATAGTAAAATTAAGGGAATTTATTTAGGGGTCCTCATAGTCTCAATTCATTC